>NW_027514434.1:622500-922500 GCF_048772815.1 Callospermophilus lateralis
TCTTTGAATGGTTGTTCTCCTCAACATTCAATCATCCAAGGTATCAGATCTTATGCCATTGTGTATAGATTTATCTGAGACATCTGTGCAGAACATAATTAAAAGCTAAGTATCCCAATCAAGGACCCAATGCCCTTCTGGGCTTCAAATGTTACCGAGATTTCTGTTTTCATTCATATATTTCACCTATATAATCTTATAAATATTGCAGGTTCCCAATACCATTATTCATCCAGCAGAATGATCCTAACCCAAATCAAACATGTTATTAACTGTAACCAAACACTGTTCCCTCAATCTAACTTTACAGAAGAGCAGGGACAGAGTTGGTCTTACAATACAGGAATGTAGGAGATCTTCAACTTCCGGAGAACTTCAAAGGTCCATGCAGAAATGATCCCTAAAAAAGATGTAGGCAGCTATGATGGACCTGAGAGTGCGAAAGTCATCTTTCATGACAAAAAAAACCAAACAGGTCAGGATGAAGGGGTGTGTCTGAAGCAGTCTCTCTCTTGTTAATGTAGAGAAGATGGACCAAACCAGGCTTGTGTGGAGAGCTGTTCCCGGGTGCCTATGGTTGATATTCCATTCTAACTTGTGAAAGTGTCATAGGAAGTAGGGGCAGGATCCATCTCATGGACCCTTGGAAGCAACTGTTAGGACAAAGTGGTTGCCAAGGCAGTGACCTCATTCAGTTCTAGACGAAGTGACCCATGTCACTTTCTTGTTGATGGAACACTCTGAACTTGGAATCCAGGAAGCCAGGCACCCTGAAGCAGTCCCAGTCTAAGTCCCAGTGGTCTCAAATTTTTGGATTTAAGAAGGATAGAGTAAGTCTTTCTTGGCAACTACTAAATTGAAGATGGACAAATGCCAGGAAAGCTCTGAATAGGGGCTTTACCTGAGAAAACAGGCAGTGCCTCACCGCTGGCTCCTGATAACTTCACAGTTTTGGCCAAGAAGACCAGATCTGACATAGGACAGCCCATTTCGGGGAAACATAGTATGGCCCACAAGTCAGAGGACGCTCCGGATAGTCACAGACCTATTTGGGGAAAGAAGGTGCCTTTGTGGGTGTGTGTGTGTGTGTTTGTGTGTTTGTGATTTTTGTCTCAATTTTTGAGAAAATGTAGGAAAGTCGGTTTGTTTGGTTTGGAGTGGACTGTTTCTAGTAAGTCCTTTGAGAAGGTGAGTGTTTCTATGTCTGGGTATCCCACTGTATTTGTGGTTGTAGACAATAGAAAAGAGAATGCATCAATAGATGTGTCCTGTCTAGTAGAATTCTTCGCAGAATTCATCTTGTCCAATTTATGAATGGACTGCAGGTTACCTTATGGATGGGCAAGACCTATTACCTTCCTACATTCCTGATATCTTCCTGAATCTGGTCACTCTCCCATAGGCTCATGGTTTTGTGTTCAAGATATGTATCTCCTCCACAATCTGGGACATGGCCATGTACTGGATAGCTGAAGAGAATGGTGAATATCTCAGAAAACTCAGATATCAGTGTGACCAGGAAAGTCTCAGTGGAGAAAATCTGCTTTGGTATTTTGCTTACCTATTGTTCTGTTGCCCTGAATGAAAGGAAGGACTTTGCCTAAAGCCACACATTTCCAAAGCCTGAAAAAAACAGTTTTCAAATGGAAATAAATGGGCATCACCTGTGGCTCCTGGCTTAATTGCTTTGCAAAGGGATATGTCTGAATCAGCCTCTTAGTGCAGTGTGAGATTATCGCTTAGATTCTCAGCACCTGATGGATCTAAAGAAAGATCCCATGTGTGCATCCAAATCCAAAATGGCCAAAAGAGAAGTCATTGTGATGAAGTCTCTTGCCTTCCTCTGTAAGGTTCCTGATCTCCATCAAGTGATAACAGGGATCTTTGGGTAAACTGAGTTCTTCAAGCCATGCAGAGGCTAGCCCATAGGTGCTTGGGTTTTCTCATGACTGCAAATCACATAAAGAAACTATACCCGACAGTCTGTATGCCTCAAATTGGAAAAGCAGAACAGTATTAATGGCAGACCTCTTTGATCAGTCCTGGTTCACAGGAACGTTGTCCAGGAAACACTGACTTTAGACAAATGAAGGGCAAGGGAACTTATTTTGACTTTGTCTTGGGCTGTGTGCCTCATAAAAACTTCCAGCCAAGGTTATGATGAGTGTCTATATGGAAGAAAATGAGGGCCATGTGGGAGTGTTTTGGTTTTAATTCTGGTCATTGGTGTGGCGGTTGGAAGAGATGACTGGGTCAACTGGGCTTGAACTCTGGTGTGTTTCCACTTAGAGACTGAGATATGAAACTGATCTCAGAGAAGAATTGCCATGAATTGTGTTGGGATTTTAGGAGGCCACACATGAGAGTCGCCCTTGGAACCTGAGATCTAGGACCAGGGTGGCTTTCCACAAAGAACTGGGAATCTCAGCCTGGATATCCCATGATTTTATTCTGAAAGACTTGGCAGCCATAGTTGAGAGTCAAAAGACATAGGACCTCACATTGTAGATCTCAATGGTCCTGGCTTCAAGTGACCTTTTGTCCACTCTTTGGAAAGCCTTGCCTGTGAGAGTTCTCTAGAATTTTCTTTGAAATGAACTTTCTCAACATTTAATGGTTCCTGAATAATTGTGCATCCAAAGTCATCCTTGAAAAATGGTTAGATAAATACCACGAAATTTTTGAATTTTCCATGACCAGGTGGAACTGCAGAAACTTTCGATGTCCTGTTGCTTACCATGAGTGTACCAGACAGTGCCTTGATTGACAGGGTTTCATGAAAATTGTTTAGAACAGAGATGCCAGTATTTTGGAGCCTGCTGAGTAGTGGGCCTAGAGCAGTGGTGCACAGGTGTGTGATAAAACATCATGGTGGGGCCATTTGGATCTGCCATTGGCTTCCAAATGGCTTGTAACTGACAGAGTGCAGACATCAGACCCTTATATGTAAAGGCATCTTGTTATATGGCGTAGTTTCAGGGCAATGTTCAGAATCAGGTTGCTATGGACAAGGGGGCAATCTTTGAGAGATAGAAGCCTGGTTGGTGAATTTTCTTGCAGACCCTGACCCACCACACGTGACAGAAATACCTCAAGCACTGTTTCCCAGTTGAACTCCTTGTATTTTGTGAAGCATGAACCAAACTCCAAGTGCAGCAGCAAGAAACACCACGAAAAGTGGAGGATGACCAAATTGTTTCACAGTCCACACAGGGAGACACAGTTTACCTACAAAGAGAGAATTGAGCACTGCTGCCTCGTGTTCATTGGAAAATAGGAAACGATGTCCTCCAGGTAACATAGATGAAGACCCAGCTTTGAGGGTCTCACTACAAAGGAAGCTTAACTCCTGACAACAACCTATATTTCAGTGCCCAACTTCACTGGCAGTTTCTCAAAAAGTTTTAGGCAAGCAGAGCTTCATGTTTGTGGAGTGTGTACCCTGTCCTTACTTTTGGAAACTCCTATACCACCTCCAAGTTTGTGCACTCCTGAGCATTTTCGATTCCAGAAATGTAATCACAGATTTTGTAACTCTTCTACTCTAATTGTGTCTTCCTTGGGGCGAAGGTAATGACAAGGCATTGTTCTGGATGAGAGTTGGAAGATTAATTTTCCGTTTTTCCATTTGAAATTCTGAATCCCTGACACTAACCCATATTCTACTAGACTCTGACTACTAATCCTAATATGATGGAAGAAAGTAACCCAAACAGTACATAAATACTTGCAGTTCAGAGTTGGACTTGCCTTTTGCATGATAAAGGGTAGGTGTTATAAATCTATTCAATATTTAATTGAAATAGTTCTCAATGTGTTTTAAAGTTAACAAATATGTGAATTACGGTCTCCCATTCTCTGGAGCCTATTCAGCACATGTATTTTTATATGCACAAATAGAATCCTACAAGGTATCACACGTACATCCTTGTAAGATATATGACTTAGCAGATACAAACTGTGAGAAGTGATCACTCCTCCTAAACGCTGTTGGAACTGAAAATTCAACCTATGGGTGAGCTTCCCAGTGGAACAACATTATACATAAACCCATGTTCACTAAAATGAATGTTTTTGCATCTTTATGATATATATTTCATGATGAATTTTGATTGGCATATATATTGCTACTTTTTAATGTCTGTGTTTGTGTGTGTGTGTGTGTGTATATATATATATATATATATATATATATATATATATATACTCTCCATATTTTTAAAAATATGAAATATATGTGTCTTATATACACTCCCTAAATTCATTCATGTTCATGTATGTGGATTAATAATCAACTTTTCACAAGATTATTCTTAGAAATATTCATCCACCCGAAATACATATTTGTTTCCTAGTACTGAAAACTAACTTCAGTAAAAGGTGCATACAAATCCTAATATGTGTATATTAACTGACCCAGTTTAACTTTAATGCATGTAGGTTCCTATGGGACATGATGTGTATTTTGACGTTAATTTTTATTCCACACTGGTACATTACTATTTCATCAGTTTATGCACATCATAGTATATATATTTTATTCACTAGTTAGCAAATTTATAGGCATTTGTTTCACTTTCAATCACTTCCTGCTCCAGAACACATGTATTCCTCTATGTCTCTTGACTGGTCTATTCATGAGACTTTTTTCCAAATATATTATTTTCTATTTCCATAATCAATTTTGAACCAAAACTCACACACCCTTCATGATAAACCGTAACCCTAAGATGATCGTTAGATATATAACTGGTTGGAATGAATGATTGCATATCAATATAAAATTTCTTATAAATTTTCAGATATTTATTCAATTCATTATTTAAAGTGGATCCAGTTATATTATTTATTCACAGTATGGTCTATCCATGCATTATGTCTATATTCATAGAAACAGGGTACACCTATTTGTACCCCCATACTAATTTGTAAGTCTTCAAAATATTGCTCCCAGAATTGGTGGAAGAAATACGATTGTCACCTGATCTACATACACATTTTATTACAGAAATATTCTGGACACAAAAAGCATAGGTCACACTTACAATTGTACCAAAGCGTAAATGGAAAGTGAGCATGGATTACTAAAAACATCCATGTCCAGGTTGCCTAATGCTCTCAAATATCAATTCTATTTTTGACTACATATTTGTTTCTTCCTAAGATTATATATTCAACTTCAAACCTGTTGAAAATGTCTAACCCTATCACACAATTTATACTTTGCTTGATTTCCTAATGTCTCTATTGATATCTGATTTCCTATATTTTTCCCCAGTTCATCATTGTGACTGACTCTTCACATGTGCTTACATTTACATACACTCTCTACACTAAATTCTATTGCTAAAGAACTTTTGGTCCAAATCCTATACTCACTCTTTTTTCTAAACCTACCAACTACCTTCCTAATCCTGCCGACTATCGGTTTTTGACTGGATGTTCTCTTCAACATTCAATATCCAAGGTACAAGGTACGATGCCAGTGTATATTGATTTATCTGAGACATCTGTGCTGCACATTACTCAAAGCTAAGTATCCCACTCAAGTCCCCAATGCCCTTCTGGGCTTCAAATCTTACCTAGATTTCTGCTTTCATACTTATGTTTCACATATATACTCTTGTAAACATCGCATTTTGCCAATACCATTATTCATCCCGCAGAATTATTTGTAACCCAAATTGAACAAGTTATTAACCCTAACCATACACTGTTCCCTCAGTATAACTTACTTAAGAGCAGGGACAGTGTGGGTCTTACAATATAGGAATGTAGATGATCTTCCACCTGCTGAGAACATCAAAGATCCATGGAGAAATGATCCTTGCAGAAGATATAGGCAGCTATGTAGGACCTGAGAGAGCAATAGTCATCTTCCATGGCAAACAACCTGGTCAGGATTAATTGATGGTCTGAATCAGCCTCTCTCTTCTTAATAAAGAGAAGATGGACTGAACCAGGCCTCTGTGGAGAGCTGTTCCCTGGTGCCTATGGTTGATATACCATTCTAACTTCTGAATGTGTCACAGGAAGTTGGGGCAGCCTCCATCTCATGGGAACCCTGGAAGAAACTGTTAGGACAAAGTGGTTACCAAGGCAGTGAGCATATTCTGTTCCTGAAAGAAGTGACCTCACTTCACTTCCTTGGTGATGGAATTGTCTGAACCTGGGATCCAGGAAGGAAGGCACGCAGAGCCAGTCCCACTCCCAGTTCCAGTGGGCTAACTTGTTTGCTTTTCCCAAAGACATAGTCAGTCTTTCTTGGTACCCACTGATGTGAGGATGGCCAAATGCCAGCAGAGCTCTGAAGAGGGGCCTTTCCTGAGTAAGCAGGTAGTGGCTCACCGTTGGCTCCTGACAACTTCACAGAGTTGGCCAAGGAGACCAGATCTGAAACAGGACAGGCCATTTTGGGGGAACATAATATGGCCCACCAGTCAGAAGACACTCCGGATAGTCACAGACCTATTTGGGGGAAGGAAGTGCCTTTGCCGTTGTAGGTGTGAGTTTGTGGTTTTTTCTCATGTTCTGAGAATAGGTAGGAAAGGTGGTTTGTTTGGTTTGGAGTGGACTTTTTCTAGTAAGTCGTTTGACATGGTGAGTGTTTCTAAGTCTGTGTATCCCACTGTATCCGTGGTTGTAGACATTAGAAAAGAGAATGCATCAATGGATGTGTTGTCTCTAGTTGAAAGCTTCCCCGCATTCATACTGCCCAATTAATGAATGGACTGCAGCTTGCCTTATGGATGGGCAACATCTATTATCTTCTAAAGTTCCTGTTTTCTTCGTGAATTCTGGCCACTCTCCAGAATAGACTCATGGTTTTGTTTCCCAAATATGTAACACCACAAGGTTCTGTGACATGGCCATGTACTGGATAGCTGAAGGGAATGGGAGCATCTAAGAAAACTCAGATTTCAGTGTGACCAGTAAAGTCTCAGTGGAGAAACCCTTCTTTGGGCCATTTGCTTACTTCTATTTCTATTACCCTGAATGTCAGGAAGGTCTTTGCCTCAGGCCACCCCTTTGTGTAGCCTGAAGAAAACTGTTTTCATATGGAAATGTATGGACATCACCAGTGGCTCTTTGCTTAATTGATTTGGATTGGGATGTGTCTGAATCAGCCTCTTGTCCTTGTATGAGGTTGTGGCTTAGATTCTCAGCACCTGATGGATCTAAAGAAAGATCCCATGTGTTTCCAAAACTAAAATGGCCAAAAGAGCAGTCATTGTGGGTGAATATTTTTGCCCTCTTGTTTTAGGTTCCTGACCTCCATCAAGTGAGAATAGGGATCCTTTGGGTCAAATGAGTTCTTGAAATCCCTGCAGAGGCTAGCCCATATTTGCTTGGGTTTTCTCATGACTCCAAATCACATAAAGAATCTATACCCTACAGCCAGTAGGCCTCAAATTGGAGAAGTGGAACACTTTAACAGCAGGAATATTTGATCATTCCTGGTTCACAGGAAGAGTGTCCAGGCCATCATGATTTTAGGCAAATGAGGGGCAAGTGAGCTTATTCGGACACTACCTTGGGCTCATAGAAACCTCCAGCTAGAGGTTATGATGAGTGTCTACATGGAAGAAGATGATGGCCCTGTGGTAGTGTTTTGATTTTAATTGTGGTCATTTTTTGGCGGATGGAAGGGATGATGGGGCCACCTGGGCTTGAACTCTGGTGTGATTCCCCTTAGAGACTGAGTTCTGAAACTGACCTCAGAGAAGTATTGCCCTGAATTGTGTTGGGATTTTAGGAGGCCACGCATGAGACTCACTCTTGGAAACTGAGATCTAGGCCCAGGGTGGTTTCCACAGAGGCCTGAGAATCTCAGCCAGGATATCACATGATTTTATTCTGAAAGACTTAGCAGCCATATTTGAGAGTCAAAACACACATGGACCTCACATTGTAGATGTCAATTGGCCTGGCTTTAGGAGACCTTTTGGCAACTGTTTGAGAAGCATTGACTGTGAGAGTTCTCCAGAGCTTTCATTGAAATGAACTTTCTCAACTCTTAATGGTTCCTGAATGAATTGAAACCCACAGTGCCTCTAACTTCACCCTTGAAAAATTGCTAGATAAATACCATGAAATTTTTGAAATTCCCATGACCAGGTGGCACTGCAGAAACTTTTGATGTCCTGTTGCTGATCATGTGTATACCAGACAGTGCCTTGTTTTTGACTGGGTTTCATTAAAATGGTGTAGAACAAGAGAAGCCAGTAATTTGGAGCCTGCTGAGTAGGGGGGCTAGAGCAGTGGTGGGCAGGTGTGTGATAAAACATCATGTTGGGGCCATGTGAATCTGCCATTGGCTTCCAAATTTTTTGTGACTGATATAGTGCAGACATCAGACCCTTATATGTAAAGGCATCTTGTTAAATGGAGAGTTTTCAGGGCAATATTCAGAATCAGGTTGCTATGGTTATTGGTGCAAGCTATGTGGGATAGAAGCCTGGTTGGTGCATTCTCCTGCAGACCCTGACCCACCACACGTGACAGAACTCCCTCCAGCACTGTATCCCAGATGAACTTTTTATGTTTTGTGAAGCAAATACCAAATTCCCAGTGCAGAAGCAAGAAATACCACGAAAAGTGGAGGATGACCAAATGTCTTCACAGTCCCCACCGGGAGACACTTAGCTTCCAATGGACACAGTTTAGCTACAAAGAGAGAATTGAGCACTGCTGCCTCATGTTCATTGGAATATAAGAAACCATGTCTTTCGGTCACATAGATGCAGACCCAGCTTTGATGGTCTCACTACAAAGTAAGCTAAAGCTCATGACAACAACATATATTTCAAGTGCCCAACCTCAGAAGCCTTTTCCCAAGAATTCTTAGGCCAGCAGAGTTCCTTGTTTGTGGAGTGTTTACCCTGTCCTTTACTTTTGGAAACTCCTCTACCACCTCCAAGATTGTGAACTCCCGAGCATATTCCATTCCATATTTGTATTCATAGATTTTCACACTTTTCTACTCTAATTGTGTTTTACTTGGGGCGTAGGTAATGTCAAGGCATTGTTCTGGATGTGAGTGGGAAGATTTTTGTGTAGCACATATTTACATACACATTGGATTCATTTTTCAATTTGCATTTGAAATACTGAATCCCTGACACTATAACCCATACCCTACTAGTCTCTGACTAATAATCCTAATATGATGGTGAAAAATAAGCCAAAAAGAGAAGAAACACAAGCAGTTCAAAGGACGCATGGTGTATAGTTGGAATTGCCTTTTGCATTATATAATGTAGGAGTTATAAGTCTAGTCAATTTTTTGTTGAAATAGTTCTACATGTGTTTTTAAAATTAACAAATATGTGAATCCCTATTTCCCTTTCTCTGTAGCCTATTCAGCACATGTATGTTTATATGCACATATAGAATTCTACCTGATATCACTCGTATACACTTGTGAGGTGGCTGAATTGGTAGATGCAAATTGAGAGAAGAGATCACTCCTCCTAAACGCTGTTGGAACTGAAAATTCAACCTATGGGTGAGCTTCCTAGTTGAAAAACATTATACATGAATCCATGTTCAGTAAAATGAATATATTTCGATCTGTGGATTATATACATTTCATGATGAATTTCTATTGGCATATATATTGCTACTTTTTTTTTCTTTTATTGGTTGCTCAAAACATTACAAAGCTCTTGACATATCATATTTCATACATTAGATTCAAGTGGGTTATGAACTCCCATTTTTACTCCAAATACAGATTGCAGAATCACATTAGTTACACATCCATATTTTTACATAATGCCCTATTAGTTACTGTTGTATTCTGCTACCTTTCCTATACTCTACTATCCCCACTCCCCTATCTTCCCATCTTCTCTCTCTACCATACCTACTCTAAATCATTTCTCTCCTTGTTTATTTTCCCACAACCTCTTATATGTAATTTTGTGTAACAATAAGTGTCTCTCTCCATTACCATGCAATTTCCCTCTTCTCTCCCTTTCCCTCCCACCTCATGTTTCTGCTTAATGTTAATCTTTTCTTCATGCTCTTCCTCCCTGCTCTGTTCTTAGGTGCTCTCATTATATCAAACAAGACATTTGGCATTTGTTTTTTAGGGATTGGCTAGCTTCACTAACCATAATCTGCTCAGTGCCATGCATTTCCCTGCAAATTCCAAGATTTGGTCATTTTTTAGTGCTGCGTAATTCTCCATAGTATATAAAAGTCACATTTTTTTATCCATTCATCTATTGAAGGGCATCTGGGTTGGTTCCACAGTGTAGCAATTGTGAATTGTGCTGCTATGAAAATCGATGTGGCAGTATCCCTGTAGTACGCTCTTTTAAGGTCTTCAGGGAATAGTCCGAGAAGGGCAATAGCTGGATCAAATGGTGCTTCCATTCCCAGATTTCCCAGGAATCTCCATACTGCTTTCCAAATTGGCCGCACCAGTTTTCAGTCCCACCAGCAATGTACAAGAGTACCCTTTTCCCCACATCCTCGCCAGCACTTGTTGTTGTTTGACTTCATTATGGCTGCCAATCTCAATGGATTGAGATGGTATTTTAGGGTGGTTTTTATTTGCATTTCTCTTACTGCTAGAAATGGAGAGCATTTTTTCATGTACTTGTTAATTGATTCTATGTCCTCCTCTGAGAAGTTTCTGTTCAGGTCCTTGTCCCATTGGGTTATTGGTTATCTTATTGTCTAATTTTCTGAGTTCTTTGTATACTTTGTATACTCTGGATATTAGGGCTCCATGTGAAGGGTGAGGACTAAAAATTTGTTCCCATGATGTAGGCTCCATATTTACCTCTCTTATTGTTTCTCTCTTTAAGAAAAAAAAATCAGTTTAAGTAAGTCCCATTTGTTGATTCTTATTATTAACTCTTATTCTATGGGTGTCCTATTAAGGAATTTGGAGCCTGACCACACAATATGTAGATAGGAGCCAACTTTTTATTCTATCAGACGCAGAGACTCTGATTTGAATCTAGCTCCTTGATCCACATTGAGTTAACTTTTGTGCATGGCGAGAGGAGGGGATTCAGTTTCATTTTGTTGCATATGGATTTCCAGTTTACCCAACTCTATTTGATGAAGATGCTATCCTTCCTCCATTGCAGGCCATTAGCTCCTTTATCAAATATAAGACAGTTGTAGATTTTTGGATTAGTCTCTGTGTCCTCCATTCTGTACCATTGGTCCACCCGCCTGTTTTGGTACCAGTACCATGCTGTTTTTGTTATGAATGCTCTGTAATATAGTTTGAAATCTGGTATCACTATACTGCCTGATTCACACTTCCTGCTTAGAATTGCTTTTGCTATTCTGGGTCTTTTATTTTTCCATTTGAATTTCATGATTGCTTTATCTATTTCTACAAAAAAAAATCCTTTGGGATTTTGATTGGCATTGTATTAAACCTATAGAGAACTTTTGGTAATATAGCAATTTTGATGATGTTAGTTCTGCCTATCCATGAACAGGGTATTTTTTTCCATCTTCTAAGATCTTATTCTATTTCTCTTTTTAGGGTTCTGTAGTTTGCATTATATAAATCTTTCACCTCTTTTGTTAGGTTGATTCCCAAGTATTTAATTATTTTGAGGAAATTGGGAATGCAGTGTTTTGACTCATTTTTGTTTCAGAAGTTTTGTCGCTGATATACAGAAATGCCTTTGATTTATGCATGTTGATTTTCTATCCTGCCACATTGCTGCATTCATTTATTAGTTCTAGTAGTTTTTTCTGTAGACCCTTTTGGGTCTTCTATGTATAGAATCATGTCATCTACAAATAGTGATAATTTAAGTTCTTCTTTTCCTATTTTTATGCTTTTAATGTCTTTCATCTCTCTAATTGCTCTGGCCAGTTTTTCGAGAACTATATTGAATAGAAGTGGTGATAGAGGATATCTCTGCCTTGTCTCAGATTTTAAAGTGAATGCCTTCAATTTTTCTCCATTCAGAATGATGCTAGCCTGAGGCTTAACATAGTTATCTTTTACAATGTCGAGGTAAGTTCCTGTTATCCCTAGTTTTTAAAATGTTTTGAACATAAAGGAATGCTCTACTTTGTTGAATGGTTTTTCTGCATCTATCAAGATGATCATATGGTTCTTATCTTTAAGTCTATTGATGTTGTGAATAACATTTATTGATTTCCATATATTGAAGCCTCCTTGCATCCCAGGGATGAATTCAAGTTGATCATGGTGCACAATTTTTTTGATGTGCCTTTGTATCCAATTCGCCAGAATTTTAATGAGGATTTTTGCATCTAGGTTCATCAGAGATATTGGTCTGTAGTTTTCTTTCTTTGAGGTGTCTTTGTCTGGTTTCAGAATCTGGGTGATGTTGGCCTCATAGAATGAATTTGGCAGAGCTTCCAGTTTTTCTATTTCCTGAATAACTTGAAAAGTATTGGTATTAATTCTTCTTTAAAGGTTTTGTAAAACTCTGCTGTATACCCATCCGTTCCTGGGCTTTTCTTGGTTGGTAGTCTTTTGATTGCTTCTTCTACTTCATCCATTGATATTGGTCAGTTTAAATTGTGTGTTTCCTCCTGACTCAGTCTGGTCAAATCATATGACTTAAGAAATTTATCGATGTCTTCACTATTTTCTATTTTATTGGAATACAGTTTTTCAAAATAATTTCTAATTTTCTTCTGTATTTATGTAGCATCTGTTGTGATATTGCCTTTTTCATCCCGTATGTTAGTAATTTGAGTTCTCTCTCTTCTTCTCTTCGTTAGCATGGCTAAGGGTCTGTCGATCTTATTTATCTTTTTGAAGAAACACCTTTTAGTTTTGTTAATTTTTTCAATAGTTTCTTTTGTTTCAATTTCGCTATGATTTTAATTATTTCTTTCCTTCTGCTACATTTTCTGTTGTTTTGCTCTTCTTCTTCTAGGGCTTTGAGATGAAGTGTGAGCTCATTTGTTTGTTTGTTTGTTTTTCTATTTTGAGGAATGACCTCCAGGCGATGAATTTACCTCTTAAAACTTCTTTTCATTGTGTCCTATAGAATCTGATATGTTGTGTCTGTATTTTCATTTATCTCTAAGAATTTTTTGATTTCCTCCTTTATGTCTTCTGTAACCCATTGATCATTCAGTAACATATTCTTCATTTTGCATGTGATGTATGATTTTTTCTTCCTTCTTTATCATTGGTTTCCAGGTTCATTCCATTATGATCACAAAAAATTCATGGTATTATCTCCACCCCTTTATATTTACTGAGGGTTGCCCTATGGCATAACATATGGTCTATTTTTGAGAAGGATCCATGTGCTGGTGAGAAAAAAGTATATCCACTTGATGATGGTTGATATATTCTATATATGTCAGTTAAGTATAGGGTATTGATTGTGATACTGAGTTCTATAGTTTCTTTATTCAACTTTTGTTTGGAGGATCTGTCCAATGGTGAGAGAGGTGAGTTGAAGCCACCCATAATTATTGTATTGTGGTCTATTTGATTCTTGAACTTGAGGATAAATTGTTTTATGAACGTCGCAGCACCATTATTTGCTGCGTGAATATTGATAATTGTTATGTCTTGTCAGTGAATGGTTTCTTTTAACAGTATATAAAGTCCTTCCTTATCCCTTTGATTAAATTAGTCTTGAGGTCGATTTTATTCGATAGGAGGATGGCCACCCCTGCTTGCTTTCGAGGACCGTGTGCATGGTATAAATTTTCCCAATCTTTCACCTTCAGCCTGTGTATGTCTTTTCCATTCAGATGTGTCCCTTGGAGGCAACATATTGTTGGATTTTTTTTTTTATTTCAAGTTACAAGCCAATGTCACTTTATTCGAGAGTTTAAGCCATTATCATTTAGAGTTACTATTGATATATGGTTTGTACTGCCACCCATGTTTTTATATATATA
The DNA here is from genome assembly GCF_048772815.1 of Callospermophilus lateralis. Taxonomy (NCBI): domain Eukaryota; kingdom Metazoa; phylum Chordata; class Mammalia; order Rodentia; family Sciuridae; genus Callospermophilus; species Callospermophilus lateralis. The sequence goes on from NW_027514434.1 coordinate 636,385, forward strand.
TATTTTAATTAGTTTGATTCTCCATGATTTGCTTTTCCCCTTCCCTCTGTCATTACTGAGGCACTTCTCACTGATGGTTTTCGTTGTTGATTTTCATTTCTTCCTCGTGTAGTGTTTTGCTCAAGATGCTTTGCAATGCTGGTTATCTGGCTGAAATTCTTTTAGCTTTTGTTTATCATGAAATATTTTTATCTCATTGTCTTATCTTAAGCTTAATTTTGCTGGATACATAATTCTTGGTTGGCATCCATTGTCTTTCAGTGTTTGAAGTACGTTGTTCCAGGATCTTCTCACTTCCAGCGTCTATGATGAAAAATCCATTGTTAAACTTTTTGGTTTACCCCTGATTGTAATGATTGTAATCTGCCTCCTTTCTCTGGTAGCTTTTAATATTTTCTCTTTGTTCTGTATATTGGATATCTTTATAACAATGTGTCTTGGCATTGGTCTACTGTGATTTTGTGTGCTCGGTGTCCTGTAAGCATCTACAATTTGTTTATCCGTTTCCATTTTTATTTCTGGAAAGTTTTCTGTAATTATTTCATTCACCAGGTTTCTCATTCCCTTGGTTTTAATCTCTGTACCTTCCTCTATCCATATGACTCATTAGTTTGTTTTTTTTATGTTATCCCATATCTCTTGAATGTTTTCTCATAATTTTTTACAGCATTTCTTTGTTGGCTAGACTTTTTTCAAGATGATATATTTTGTCTTCATTATCTGACATTCTGTCTTCTACTTGCTCTACTCTGTTAGTGATACTCTCAATTGAGTTTTTAATTTGGTTTATCATTTCCTTCATTTCTAGAATTATTGTTTGATTTTTCTAATAATCTCTATCTCCTGATAAAGATGCTTAATTTCTCATTTTATCTGTTTATGTAATTCATTTTCAATGCATTTTATCACTGTTTGTTTTTGCTGTCTCGTATCCTCTTTAAGGTTCCATTCCATCTGTCTAAGGTATTACTTGAGTTCTTTATATGACCATTTTTTCTGATGACTCTAGGTGCTCTTGAATATTTAGGCTGTCTTCATTGTTCGTAATCCTTTTCTTCTTTGTTTTTATATGCTGCTCATGTTACTTCTTCTTCTGTTTGACTACTGAGTTACTGCTTACTCTTATAAATTTATTTGATGCTTGGGAGGAAAGATATTAGAAGGGAAGGGAGAAGTCACTAAAGAGAATGAGAGTAGGCAGGTAGAATTCAAGGAAGGGGGAATAAGAAAAATGAAAAGAAATGAAAAGACAAAAGAAAAAAATAGAAAATAAAGAAAGAAAGTTTTAAGTAATGATGATGATTAAAAAATTGAAAATTAAAATTTAAAATAATAATAATAATAATAAAATAAAAAAATTAAAAAATAAAAACATTTAAAAAAGTTAAAGAACAACAATAACAAAAATGAAAATGAAAGAAAAAAAAACAAATAAAAAAATAGTAATAATACATGCAGTCCTAGAGTTCAAATAACTCCTCTTCCAGTAGGTGGAGCTGTGCGCACTGGGCCAAGCTTCTCCTCTCAAAAAGTGAGAACCAATCACTGTGCAGCAGCTCTTCCTCCCAGACTGGGCGGGTCTCCAATTCTGAGTGCCTAGGGCTTTCTCTTGTGCTTCCTCAAGCCAGGCCCCACTCACCTGTGATGCTCACCACAATACTGGTTACAAACCAGGCCTCTGCTCCTGGTAGCCCTGTTTCCATGAACGCCTGGGCACACTCTCCTTGTTTGCCTTCCTCAGACAATAAGTATGTAGAGCTTGGGGCTGAGAACCTCCAGCGAATTTGCTTGCCCTTCAGGAGCCATGGCCCCGGTAGGTGGTGTAAGAGACCTCATTTGTCAGCACTGGTGGGAGCGGTAGCAGGGAATTCCACGCCGCGAGTCCCGAGCCAATCTTGATTCCCTAGGTCTGGGTATCGCGCTCCTTGGAGAGCTGGGAGGGGCCATTACGGCAGAGGTGGGAAGGACCCTTGAGGTTTCCCTGCGTTGTTGAGAGATATGGCAATGGGATTACACACTTGTCGCGCTGGTTTCAATGAAGTTATCTCCTCCGCCTGTGACGTCAGTTCTCTGCCATGGTGGTATCCCATTCAAATGGTGACCGTTCGTTCCCTTTGCTGGGTGACCAATGCAACAGGTGGGTCCTGACTATCTCTCCCAAGCCCCATTTCAATCCTGTGGCCACTGCCTATGAAGGCTCAGTTGGCTTTTAACTCTCAATTCAGAAAGCCCGACCAGTTATTTCAGCGGGAATGTTAGTGCTGAGTCACAAAAACCAGACGAATCTAAGCTTGAATGCAGCCAATCCGGGCTTTGTGTGTGTTCTGAGGGGCCCAGACTGTTCACCCCAGATTCACAACAGGTCAATATTGCCTAGTGATTCTGAGCAAACAGCATTTAGACAGTTTACGACTCCCTATGCCCGCGCAGCTGAAGAGATCAGAGACTTTATTTCTCCATGCCTGCCTTCATAATGGATCTCCTGTATTGCTACTTTTTAATATCTGTGCTTTTGCGTGTGTGTGTATATATATATGTATATGTATATATATATATATATATATATATATATATATATACTCTTTAGATTTTTCAAAATATGAAATATATGTGTCTTATTATGCACTCCCTAAATTCATTCATATTCATATCTGTGGATTTATAATCAACTTTCCACAAGATTATTTTCAGAAATAATCATCCACCTGAAATACATATTGTTTCCTAGTACCGAAAACTAAATTCAGTGAATGGTGCATACAAACCCTAATATTTCTACAGTTACTTAGCCAGTTTAAAATCAATGCAAGTTGATTTCTAGGGGACATGATGTGTATTTTGACTTTCATTTTTATTCAACACGTGTACGTTACTATGTCTTCAGTTTATGCAAATCATGGGATATATATTTCTGTCACAAATTAGAAAATTTATAGGCATTTGTTTCACGATCAATCACTTCCTGATTCCGAACACATGTATCCCTCCATGTTTCTTGACTGGTCTTTTCATGAGACTTCTTTCCAAACACATTATTTTTGTTTAACATCATCACGTATAAAGCAAAACTCAAACACCATTCTTCATAAACCATAATCCTAATATTACCATTAGATATATAACTGGTTGGAATGAATGATTGTATATCAATATAAGATTTCTTATATATTTTCACATATCAATTCAATCCATTATTTAAAGTGGAATCAGTTTCGTTATTTATTCATAGTATGGTCTATTCATGCATTATCTCTATATTAATAGACACAGGGTACACCTCTTTGTACCCCTAATACTAATGTATACGTCTTCAAAATATTGCCCCCAAAAATGGTGAAAGAAATACTCATGTCACCTGATCTACATATACATTTTATCACAGTAATATTCTGTACAAAAAAAAAACATAAAAATGTAACACTTATGATTGTACAAAAGCCTAAAAGGAAAGTGAACGTGGATAACTAATAACATCCATGTCCAGGTTGCCTAATGCTCTCAAATGTCATTCCCATTCGTGACGACATATTTGTTTTTTCCTATGATTATGTATTCAAACTCAACCCTGTTGAAAATGTCTAATCCTATGACTCACTTTATACTTTGCCTGATTTCGTAATGTCTCTATTGACACCTGCTTTCCTACACATTTTCCCCAGTTCATCATTGTGACTAACTCTTCACATGTGCTGACATTTACATTCACTCTCCCAATGAAACCCTATTGCTAAAGAAGCTTTTTATTCCAAATCATATACTCACTCTTCTTCCTAAACCTACTGACTATCTTCCTAATCCTACTGACTATTCCTTTTTGACTGGATGTTCTCTTCTACATTCAATCATCCAAGGTACAAGGTCCTATGCCACTGTATTTCGATTTAACTGAGACAATTGTACAGAACATAATTCAACACTAAGTATCCAAATCAAGGGCTCAATGCCCTTCTGGGCTTCAAATCCTTCTTAGATTCCCGTTTTCATACATATATTTCACCTATATATTCTTATAAATATCGCAGGTTCCCAATCTCATTATTCATCCTGCAGAATGATTCCTAACCCAAATCGAACATATTATTAACCCTAACCATACACTAACTTTGCAGGAGAGCAGGAACAGTGTGTGTATTAAACTACAGAAATCTAGGGGATGTTCACCTGCTGAGAAACTCAAATGTTCATGCAGAAGTGATCCCTGGTGAAGATGAAGGCAGCTATGAATTACCTCAGAAAGCAAAAGTCATCTTCCATGGCAATCATCCTGGTCAGGATGAAGGGTTGTGTCTGAATCAATCTCTCTCTTCTTAATGTATAGAACATGGACCAAACCAGTCCTGTGTGGAAGCTGTTCCCGGGTGCTTACAGTTGATATAACATTCTAACTAGAGAAAGTGTCCCATGAAAATCAGGGCAGCCTCCACCTCATAGTATTTTGGAAGCAACTGTTAGGACAAAGTGGTTGCCAAGGCAGTGACATAATTCAGATCCTGAAGGAAGTAATCTCACCTCACTTCCTTGGTGATGGAACTCTCTGAACTTGAAATCCAGGAATCCAGGCACCCAGAGACAGTCTCTGTCCTAGTCCCAGTGGTCTGACATGTTTGGATTTACCAAGGACAGAGTCAGTCTTTCTTGGTACCTACAGATGTGAGGAAGACCAAATGCCAGGAAACCTCTGAAGAGGGGCTTTTCCTGAGAAGGCAGGTAGTGCCTCACCGCTGGCTCTTGAGAACTTCACAGAGTTGGCCAAGCAGACATGATCTGATACAGGAGAGGTCATTTTGGAGGAACATAGTATGGCTCACTAGTCAGAGGATACTCCGGGGAGTCACAGACCTACTAGGGGGAAGGAGGTGCCTTTGTGGGTGTGGGTGTGAGTTTGTGGTTTTGTCTCATGTTCTGAGGATAGGTAGGAAAGGCGGTTTGTTTGGTATGGAGTGGAATATTTGTATTAAGTCCTTTGACAAGGCGAGTGTTCCTATGTGTGTGTGTATCCCACTGAGTCCATTGTTGTAGACATTAGAAAAGACAATGCATCAATGGATGTGTTCTGTCTAGTAGAAAGCTTCCCAGAATTCATCCTGCCCAATTCATGAGTGGACTCTGGCTTGCCTTATGGATGGGCAACACATACAAGCTTCCTAATTTCCTGTTTTCTCTCTCAATTCTGGCGACTCTCCAGAATAGTATCATGGTTTTGTGTCCAAGATTTGTACCGCCTCCAAGATCTGTGACATTGTTATGTACTGGAAGCTGAAGGAAATGGCTAGCATCTCAGAAATCTCAGATATCTGTTGACCAGGAAAGTCTCAGTGGAGAAACCCTGCTTTGGTCCTTCTGCTTACCTATTGTTCTGTTGAATGTCAGGAAGTTTTTTGCCTCAAGCCACCACTTTGTGAAGCCTGAAGAAAAGAGTTTTCAAATGGAAATGAAAGGGCATCACCTGTGGCTCTTTGCTTAATTGCTTAGGATTGGGATATGTCTGAATCAGCCTGTTGGCCCTGTGTGAGGCTGTGGCTTAGATTCTCAGCACCTGATGGATCTAAAGATAGATCCCATGCGTGCATCCAAAACCAAAATGGCAAAAAAATCAGATATTGTTGATGAACTCTCTTGCCTTCCTCTGGTAGGTTCCTGATATTCATCAAGTGAGAATAGGGATCCTTTGGGTCAAATTAGTTCTTCAAAGCCCTGCAGAGGCTAGGCCATAGGTGCTTGATTTTTGTGACTCCAATTCACTTAAAGAATCTAAACCCCAAAGCTAGAAGGCCTCAAGTTGGAGAAGCCAAGCAATATTAAAGGCAGGCCTATTTGATTACTACTGGTTCACAGGAAGAGAGTCCAGGCCACCCTGACTTTAGGCAAATGAGGGGCAGGGAGCTTATTTTAGACACTGTCGTGGGCTGCGTCCCTTATGGAAACCTCCAGCCAGAGGATATGATGAGTGTCTATATGGAAGAAGATGAGGGCCATGTGAGAGTGTTTGGTTTTAATTGTGGACATATGTCTGGCGGTTGGAAGAGATCACTGGGTCCACCTAGGCTTGCACTCTGGTGTGATTCCCCTTAGAGACTGAGTTCTTTTACTGATCTCAGAGAATTATTGCCAGGAATTGTGTTGGAATTTTAGATGGCCATGCATGAGAGTTGTCCTTGGAAAGTGACATCTAGGCCCAAGGTGACTTTCCACAGAGCACAGGGAATCTCAGCCAGGATATCACATGATATTATTCTTAAAGACTTGGCAGCCATATTTGAGAGTCAAAACACACATGGAACATACATTGTAGACCTCAATGGGCCTGGCTTAATCTGACTTTTGGGCACTTTTGGAAGCCTTGCCTGTAAGAATTCTCCAGAGTTTTCATTGAAATGAGCTTCCTCACCATTTAATGGTTTCTGAGTGAATTGAAATCCACAGTGCCTCCAACTTCATCCTTGAAAATTGGCTAGATCAATACCATGAAATTTTTGAAATTCCCATCACCGGGTAGCTCTGGAGAACATTTGAATGTCCTGTTGCTGATCATGAGTATACAAGACAGTGCCTTGATTGACTGGGTTTTATGAAAATGGTGTTTAACAGAGATGCCAGTAAGTTGGATCCTGCTGAGTAGTTGTACTAGAGTAGTGGATGGCAGGTGTGTAATAAAACATCTGTGGTGGAGGCATGTGAATCTGCCATTGGCTTCCAAATGGATTGTGACTGACATTTTGCAGCCAGTAGACCCTTATATGTAAAAGCATATTGTTATATGGAGAGGTTTTAGGGCAATGTTCAGAATCAGGTTGCTATGGAAAATGGGGCAAGCTATGTGGGATAGAAGCCTGGTTGGTGCATTCTCCTGACGAACCTGACCCACCACACTTGACAGAACTCACTTCAGCACTGTGTCCCAGTTGAACTCCTTGTATTTCATGAAGCAAATACCAAACTCCCAGTGCAGCAGCAAGAAATACCACGAATAGTGGAGGATGACCAAATGGAATTACAGTCCACAAGGGGAGACATTTAGACCCCAGTGGCCACTGGTTACCTACAAATAGAAAATTCAGCACTGCTGCCTCATGTTCATTGGAAAATAAGAATCCATGTCATCCAGATCACATAGATGAAGACTCAGCTATGATGGTCTCACAACAAATGAAACTAATGCTCCTGACAACAGCATATATTTCATTGCCCAACCTCAGAGGCAGTTTCTCCAGATGTTAGGCTGGCAGAACTTCATGTTTGTGGAGTTTTTACCCTGTCCCTTACTTTTGGAAACTCCTCTACCACCTGCAAATTTGTGAACTCCTGAGCATTTTTTATTCCACATATGTATTCACAGATTTTCTAACTCTTCTCCTCTAATTGTGTCTTATGTGGGGCAAAGGTAATGTCAAGGCATTGTGCTGAATGAGAGTGGGAATTTTTTGTGTAGCACATATTTGCATACACATTGGATACATTTTCCAATTTTCCATTCAAAATACTGAATCCCTGACACTAACACATACCCTACTAGACTTTGACTTCTAATCCTAATATGGTGGAGAAAAATAACCCAAACAGAATAGAAATACAAGAGGTTCACAGGAGGCATGGTGTATAGTTGGACTTGCCTTTCGTATGATAAATGGTAGGTGTTATAAATCTAGCGAATTTTAATTGAAATAGTTCTCCATGTGTTTTAAAAGTTAACAAATATGTGAATAACTGTCTCCCTTTCTCTGTAGCCTATTCATCACATGTATTTTCATATGCACATTTAGAATTCTACCTGGTATCACTCGTACATTTTGTGAGGTGGCTGGCTTGGCAGCTGCAAATTGTGAGAAGAGATCACTCCTACTAAACGCTGTTGGAACTGAAAATACAACATATGAGTGAGCTTCTTAGTTGAACAACATAAATCCATGTTCATTAAAATGAATATTTTTGGATCTGTGGATGATATATTATTTCATGTGAATTTCGATTGGCATACATAATGCTACTTTTTAATGTCTGTGAGTGTGTATATATATATATATATATATATATATATATATATATATATATATATATATTCACTCTCCAGATTTTTCAAAATATGAAGTATATTTTTCTTATTATACACTCCCTAAATTCATTCATATTCATGTATGTGCATTTATAATCATGTTTTCACAAGAATATTCTCAGAAATATTCATCCACCTGAAATACATATTTGTTTCTTAGTACTGAAAACTAACTTCGGGGGATCATATGATGGTGGTGAAGGGAGTGCATCACCCCCATGTACCGCGTCACTGTGCGGGAGAATGACGAGTTATAACGGCTAAAATATATCTTGTTAGAAATTTCCAGCAAAATTGGGGTGCTCCAAAACCTAGTGGACATATTTCCATCTCACGAGGATCAGCTACGCGAGCTCAAACACGAGTGATTTGTCCGCATGGAGCGTCATGCTGCTTATTCAGGAAATCGGTCTGTGGCTAGAGTCTGCGGCGCGCACTGGGAAACGAAGAGATAGCAATGCAAATATACAGCGGTGTGGATTCTGTGGGCTCCTGCCAGGTATGCAATCACTGTGCTAAGTGCTGAATTCTTTGTTTGAGATGGGTAAGGATGCGGTCCAATTCGGTTCTCCACACCGGTCAGACCACAGAGGAAGCCAGCGGCCACTATCTTGGAGAGCTGATGTCACCATCCCTGTTTTTGACTGATCGAAGCTCATTCAGCTATAGAACAGGTAATTTCAGGATGCCATTCACCTTTGTGTTGCAGACAAATTACTCAGGCTATTTCAGAAAATTGAAAAAGAGGGAGATCTTCCAAATTCATTCTACGAGGCCAATATCACCCTGATTCCTACACCAGATAGACACTTCAAAGAAAGAAGACTAAAGACCGATATCTCTAATGAACCTAAATGCAAAAATCTTAAATTAAATTCTGGCAAATCAGATACAAAAACATATCAAAAAAATGTGCACCATGATCAAGTAGGGTTCATCCCTGGGATGCAAGGAGGGTTCAATATACGAAAATCAATAAGTGTTATTCACCACATCAATAGACTTAAAAATAAAAACCATATTATCATCTAGATAGATGCAGAAAAAGCATTCGACAAAGTACAGCATCCCTTTATGTTCAAAACTCTCGAAAAACTAGGAATAACAGGAACATTCCTCAATATTGTAAAAACAATCTATGCTAAACCGCAGGCTAGCGTCATTCTGAATGGAGAAAAATTGAAGACATTCCCTCCAAAATCTGGAACAAGACAGGGATGCCCGCTCTCACCACTTCTGTTCAATATAGTTCTCAAAAGACTGGCCAGAGCAATTAGACAGATGAAAGAAATTAAAGGCATATAAATAGGAAAAGAATAACTTAAATTATCACTATTGCAGATGACATGATTCTATACCTAGCAGACCCAAAAGGTTCTACAAAGAAACTAATAGAGCTAATAAATGAATTCAGCAAAGTGGCAGGATATAAAATCAACACGCATAAATCAAAGGCATTATTGTATATCAGTGACAAATCCTATGAAATGGAAATGAGGACAACCACTCCATTCACAATATCCTAAAAAAAAAAATGGGAATCAACCTAACAAAAGAGGTGAAAGTCTTATACAATGAAAACTACAGAACCCTAAAGAGAGAAATAGAAGATCTTAGAAGATGTAAAAATATACCCTGTTCATGGATAGGCAGAACTAACATCATCAAAATGGCGATATTACCAAAAGTTCTCTATAGGTTTAATCCAATGCCAATCAAAATCCCAAAGGCATTTCTTGTAGAAATAGAGAAAGCAATCATGAAATTCATATGAAAAAATAAAAGACCCAGAATTGCAAAACAATGCTAAGCAGGAAGTGTGAATCAGGCGGTATAGCGATACCAGACTTCAAACTATACTACAGAGCAATAGTAACAAAAATAGCATGGTACTGGTACCAAAACAGGCAGGTGGACCAATGGTACAGAATAGAGGACACAGAAACCAATCAACAAAACTACAACTATCTTATATTTGATAAAGGAGCTAAAAGCATGCAATGGAGGAAGGATAGCATCTTCAACAAATGGTGTTGGTAAAACTGAAAATCCATATATAACAAAATGAAACTGAATCCCTTTTTCTCACCATGCACAAAAGTTAACTCAAAATGAATCAAGGACCTTGATATCAAATCAGAGACACACTGTCTGATAGAAGAAAAATTTGGTTACGATGTACATACTGTGGGGTTGGGCTCCAAATTCCTCAATAGGACACCTATAGTACAAGAGTTAATAACTAGAATCAACAAATGGGACTTACTCAACTAAAAAAGTTTTTTCTCAGCAAAAGAAACAATAAGAGGTAAATAGGGAGCCTACATACTGGAAAGAAATCTTTACTACTCACACTTCAGATAGAGTCCTAATATCCAGAGTATACAAAGAACTCAAAAAATTAGACAATAAGATAACAAATAACCCAATCAACAAATGGGCCAAGGACCTCAACAGACACTTCTCAGATGAGGACATACAATCAATCAACAAGTACATGAAAAAATGCTCACCATCTCCAGCAGTCAGAGAAATGCAAATCAAAACCACCCTAAGATACCATCTCACTCCAGTAAGATTAGCAGCCATTATGAAGTCAAACAACAAGAAGTGCTGGCAAGGATGTGGGAAAAGAGGTACACTTGTACATTGCTGGTGGGACTGCAAATTGGTGCAGCCAATTTGGAAAGCAGTATGGAGATTTCTTGGAAAGCTTGGAATGGAACCACCATTTGACCCAGCTATTGCCCTTCTTGGTCTATTCACTAAAGACCTAAAAAGAGCATGCTACAGGGACACCGCTACATCGATGTTCATAGCAGCACAATTCACAACAGCAAGACTGTGGAACCAACTTAGATGCCCTTCAATAAAAAAATGGATAAAAGAAATGTGGCATTTATACACAATGGATTATTACTTTGCATTGAAAAATAAAAAATCATAGAATTTGCAGGGAAATGGATTGCATTAGACTAGATTATGCTAAGTGAAGCTACACAATTCCTATAAAACAAATGCCAAATGTCATCTTTGATATAAGGAGAGTAACTAAGAACAGATAGGGATGAAGAGCATGACAAGATGATTAACATTAAACAGGGATGAGAGGAGGAAGGGAGGGAGAAGGGAAATTGCATGGAATTGGAAGGAGACCCTCTGGGTTATACAAAATTACATACAAGAGGAATTGAGGGGAAAGGGAAAAATAATACAAGGGGGAGAAATTTATTACAGTAGAGGGAGTAGAGAGAGAAGTGGGGAGGGGCGGGGAGGCTAGGGGGAATAGTAGAGGATACGAAAGGCAGCAGAATACAACAGACACTAGTATGGCAATATGTGAATCAATGGATGTGTAACTGATGTGATTCTGCAATCTGTATACAGGGTAAAAATGGGAGTTCATAACCCACTTGAATCAAAGTGTAAAATATGATATATCAAGAACTTGTAATGTTTTGAACAACCATAAATAAAAATAAAAAAAAAACCTCTCTTTGGTGAATAATGCATGCAATTCTAATATTTCTACAGTAACTGACCCAGTTTAACATCAATGCAAGTAGATTCCTATTGGACATGATGTGTATTTTGACGTTCACTTTTATTCAACACTGGTACATTACTATTTCATCAGTTTATGCACATAACAGGATATATATTTCATTCACAATTTAGAAAATTTATAGGCACTTGTTTCACTTTCAATCACTTCCTGCTTCAGAACACATGAATTCCTCCATATTTCTTGATTGGTCTTTTTATGAGACTTTTTTCCAAACATATTATTTTCGATTTCCATAATCACTTTTGAAACAAAACTCACACACACTTCATGATAAACAATAACCCTAAGATTACCATTAGATATATAACTGGTTGGAGTGAATGATTGTATGTCAATATATGATTTCCTATATATTTTCAGATATCAATTCAATCCATTATTTAAAGTGGAACCAGTTATAATATTTATTCACAGTATGGTCTATTCATGCATTATCTCTATATTCAAAGACACAGGGTACACCACTTTGTACCCCCAATACTAATTTATATGTCTTCAAATATTGCTCCCAGTAATGGTGGAAGAAATACTCATGTCATATGATCTACATACACATTTGATCACAATATTTTTCTGGGCACAAAATGCAAAGATCACACTTATGATTGTACCAAATCCTAAATGGAAAGTGAACATGGATTACTAAAACGATAAATGTCCAGGTTGCCTAATGCTTTCAAATGTCATTCCTATTGGTGACGACATATTTGTTTCTTCCTAAGATTATGTATTCAATCTCAACCCTATTGAAAATGTCTAATCCTATCACTCACTGTATAATTGCCTCATTTCATAATGTCTGTATTGATATTTTCCTTTTTACATATTTTCCCCAGTTCATCATGTGACTGACTCTTCACATGTGCTGAAATTTACATTCACTCTATAACAAAAACCCTATTGCTACAGAACTTTTGCCCCAAATCCTATACTCACTCTATTTCCTAAAGATACTGACTACCTTCCTAATCCCACCGACTATCTCAATTTGAGTGGATGTTCTCTTCTAAAATCAATCATCCAAGGTGTAAGGTCCTATGCCATTGATTATCGATTTATCTGAGACATCTGTGCAGAACGTAATTATAAGCTAAGTATCCCAATCAAGGGCCTAATGCCCTTCTGGGCTTCAAATCTTACCTAGATTTCTGTTTCCATACTTATATTTCACCTCTATAATCTTATAAATATCGCAGGTTCCCAATACTATTAATCATCCTTCGCAATGATTCGTAACCCAAATCGAACATGTTATTAACCCTAACCATACACTCTTACCTTAATCTAACTTTGCAGAAGAGCAGGGACAGAGTTCGTCTTACAATACAGGAATGTAGGGTATCTTCCTCCTGCTGAGAACCTCAAATGTCCATGCAGACTTGATCCCTGGAGAAGATGTAGGCAGCTATGAAGGACCTGAGAGAGCAAATGTCATCTTCCATCGCAAACAACCTTCCCAGGATGAAGGGTTGTGTCTGAATAAGCCTCTCTCTTGTTAATGTAGAGAAGATAGACCAAACCAGGCATGTGTGGAGAGCTATTCCGGGGTCCCTATGGTTGATATACCATTCTAACTTGTAAAAGTGTCACAGGAAGAAAGGGCAGCCTCCATCTCATAGGAGTATTGTAAGCAACAGTTAGGACAAAGTGGTTGCCAAGGCAATGACCTCAAAGAATTCCTGAGGGAAGTAATCTCACCTCACTTCCTTGGTGATGGAACTCTCTGAACTTGGAATCCGGGAAGCCAGGCACCCAGAGCCAGTCTCAGTCCCAGTCCCAGTGGTCGTATTTTTTGGATTTACCAAGGACAGAGTAAGTCTTTCTTGGTACCTACTGAGGTGAGGATGAACAAATGTCAGGAAAGCTCTAAAGAGGGGCCTTTCCTGAGAAAGCAGGTAGTGGCTCACCGCTGGCTAGTGACAACTTCACAGATTTGGCCAAGGAGACCATATGTGACACAGGACAGGCGATTTCATCAGAACATAGTTTGGCCCACCAGTCAGAGGACACTCCCAATAGTCACAGACCTACTTGGGGGAAGGAGCTTCCTTTGTGTGTGTGGGTGTGGGTTTGAGATTTTGTCTCATGTTCTGAGAATAGGTAGGAAAGGCGGTTTGTTTGGTTTGGAGTGAACTGTTTCTGGTAAGTCGTTTGACAAGGCCAGTGTTTCTTTGTCTGTGTATCCCACTGTGTCCGTGGTTTTAGATATTAGAAAAGAGAATGAATCATTGGATGTGTCCTGTCTAGACTCAACTTGCCCAATTTATGAATGGACTGCGGCTTGACTTATGGGTGGACAACTCCAACAATCTTCCTAAGTTCCTGTTTTCTTCCTGAATTCTGCCCAATTTATGAATGGACTGCGGCTTGACTTATGGGTGGACAACTCCAACAATCTTCCTAAGTTCCGGTTTTCTTCCTGAATTCTGGCCACTCTCCAGAATAGGCTCATGGTTTTGTGTCCAAAATATGTACCACCTCCAAGCTCTGTGACATGGCTATGTACTGGATAGCTGAAAGAAATGGGAGCATCTCAGAAAACTCAGATATCAGTTTGACCAGGAAATTCTAAGTGAAGAAACCCTGCTTTGGGCCTTTTGCTCATCAATTGTTCTGTTGCCCTGAATGTCAGGAAGGCCTTTGCCTCAGGCCACACCATTGTAGAGCCTAAAGAAACAGTTTTCAAATGGAAATGAAAGGGCATCACCTGTGGCTCTTTGCTTAATTGCTTTGGAAAGGGATGTGTCTGAATCAGTCTTTTGGCCCTGTGTGAGACTGTGGCTTAGATTCTCAGCACCTGATGGATCTAAAGAAGGATCCCATGTGTGCATCCAAAACGAAAATGGACAAAAGAGCAGTCAGTGTGGATGAAGTCTCTCGCATTCCTCTGTAAGTGTCCTGTTCTCCATCATGTGAGAACAGTGATCCTTTGGTTCAAATGTGTTCCTCAAAACCCTGCAGAGGCTAGCCCATAAGTGCTTGGTTTTTCTCGAGACTCCAATTCACATAAAGAATCTAAAACACACAGTCAGTAGGCCTCAAATTGGAGAAGCAGTGCCATATTAATGGCAGGCTTATTTGATCACTCTTGGTTCACTGGAAGGATGTCCTGGCCACCCTGATTTTAGGCAAAAGAGGGACAAGGGAGGTTATATTGGACACTGTCTTGGGCTGCACCCCTCATGGAAACCTCCAGCCAGAGGTTATGATGATTGTGTAAATGGAAGAAGATGAGTGCCATGTGGAAGTGTTTTGGATTTAATTGTGGATATTTGTGTGACAGTTGGAAGACATAACAAGGTCTACCTGGGCTTGAACTCTGGTGTGATTCCCCTTATAGACTGAGTTCAGGAACTGATCTCAGAGAAGTATTGCCATGTATTGTGTTGTGATTTAGGAGGCCATGTATGAGAGTCACCCTTGGAAACTGAGATCTAGCCCCAGAGTGGCTTTCCACAGAGCTCTGGGAATTTCAGCCAAGATATCACATGATTTCATTCGAAAGACTTGGCAGCCATAGTTGAGAGTGAAAACACACATGGACCTCATATTGTAGACCTCAATGGGCCTGGCTTAATGTGACCTTTTGGCCATTCTTTGGGAAGCCTTGCCTGTGAGGGTTCTCCAGAGCTTTCATTGAAATAATCTTGCTCACCATTTACTGGTTCCTGAATGAATTGAAACCCACAGTGCCTCCAACTTCATCCTTGAAAAATGTCTAAATAAATACCATGAAATTTTTGAAATTTCCATGACCAGGTGGCACTGGAGAACCTTTGGATGTCCTGTTGCTGATCATGGATGTACCAGACAGTGCCTTGCTTGACTGGGTTTCATGAAAATGGTGTAGAACAGAGGTGCCAGAAAGTTGCAGCCTGCTGAGAAGTGGGCCTAGAGCTTTGGTGGGCAGGAGTGTGATAAAACATCTCTGTTGGAGCAATGTGGATCTTCCATTGGCTTCCAAATGGCTTGTGGATTACATGAAGCAGCCAGCAGACCCTTGTAATTAAAGGCATCTTGTTATATGAAGAGGATTCAGGGCAATGTTCAGAATCAGGTTGCTATGGACAAGGATGCAATGTGGCAAGCTTTGAGGGATAGAAGCGTGGTTGGTGCGTTCTTCTGCAGACTCTTAACCACCGCACATGGCAGAACTCCCTCCAGCACTGTGTCTCAGTTGAACCCCTTGAATTTCATGAAGCAAATACCAAACTCCCAGTTCAGCAGCAAAACCCCACAAAAAGTGGAGGAGGACCAAATGGCTTCACAGTCCAACGGGGAGACACTTAGTCCCCAGAGGCCACAGTTTACCTAAAAAGAAGAAAATCAACACTGCTACCTCATGTTCATTGGAAAATAAGATACCATGTCCTCCACGTCACATAGAGGCAGACCCAGCTTTGATGGTCTCACTACAAATGAAGCCAATTCTCCTGACAACAACATAATTTTCACGTTCCCAAACTCAGAGGCAGTTGCTCTAAAAGTTTTTAGGCCAGCAGAGCTCCATGTTTGTGGAGTGTTTACCCTGTCCCTTACTTTTGGAAACTCCTCTACAACCTCCAAGGTTGTGAACTCCTGAGCATTTTCCATTCCAGATATGTATTCACTGATTTTCTATCTATTCTCCTCTAACTGTGTCTTACTTGGGGTGAAGGTAATTTCAAGGCATTGTTCTGGATGAGAGTGGGAGGATATTTGTGCAGCATATATTTGCATACAAATTGGATTCAATTTCCAATTTTCCTTTTGAAATACTGAATCCCTGACACTAACCCATACCTACTAGACTCAGACAACTCATCCTAATATGATAGAGAAAAATAACACAAACCTATAGAAATACAAGCAGTTCATTGGAGGCATGTTGTATAGTTGGACTTGCATTTTGCATTATACAAGGTAGGAGTTATAAATCTGGTAAATGTTTAATAGAAAAAGATCTCCATGTGTTTTTAAAGTTAACAAATATGAGAATTCATGTTTCCCTTTCTCTTTAGCCTATTCACACTTATATATTTATATGCATATATAGAATCCTACCAGGTATCACACGTACATCTTTGTGAGGTGGCTGACTTGGCAGATACAAATTGTGAGAAGAGATCACTCCTCCTAAACGCTGTTGGAACTGAAAATTCAACCTATAGGGAGCGTCCTAGTAGAACAACATTACACATAAACTCATGTTCAGTAAAATAAACATTTTTGCATCTGTGGATGATATATATTTACTGATGAATTTCGATTAGCATTTATATTGCTACTTTTTAATGTCTGTGAGTGTTTTTTATTTGTGTGTGTGTGTGTGTATACACTCTCCAGATTTTTCAAAATATGAAATATATGTGTCTAATATACACTCTCTAAATTCATTCATGTTCATGTATGTAGATTTTTAATCAACATTTCACAAGATTATTCTCAGAAATATTCATCCACCTGAAATACATATTTGTTTCCTAGTACTGAAAACTAACTTCAGGGAATGATGCATACAAATCCTAATTATTCTACAGTAACTGACCCAGTCTAACATCAATGCAAGTAGATTCCTATGGGACATGATATGTAATTCTTTATTCATTTGTATTCGACACTGGTACATTATTATTTCTTCAGTTTTTGCACATCACAGGATATACATTTCATCCACAAGTTCACAAATTAATATGCATTTGTTTCAACTTTCACCACTTCTTGCTTCAGAACACATGTATTGTCAGGGTTTCTTGACTGGTCTTTTCATGAGACTTCTTTCCAAACACATTATTTTGAATTTCCATAATCATTTTGAAGCAAAACTCACACACTCTTCATGATAAACCAAAACACAAATATTTCCATTACATATATACCTGGTTGGAATGAATGATTGTATATCAATATACGATTTCCTTTAATTTTTCAGATATTAGATCAATTCATTTTTTAAAGTTGAAAAAAGTTATATTATTTATTCATATTAGGGTCTATTCATGCTTTATCTCTATATTCATAGACACAGGGTACACCTCTTTGTACCCCCGATTCTAATTTTACATCTTCAATATATTGCTCGCAGAAATGGTGGAAGACATACTCATGTCACCTGATGTACATATACATTTAATCAAAGTAATATTCTGGACAAAAAAATGTAAAGGTCACATTTATGATTGTACCAAAGCCTAAATGTAAAGTGTACATGGATTACTAAAAACATCCATGTCCAGGTTGCCTAATGCTGTCAATTGTCAATCCTATTGGTGACTACATATTTGTTTCTTCCTAATTTATATATTCAAACTCAACCCTGTTGAAAATGTCTAATCCTATCACTCACTTTATACTTTGCCTGATTTCATAATGTTTCTATTGATATCTGCTTTTTTACATATTTTCCCAAGTTGATCCTAGTGACTGACACTTCATATGTGCTGACATTTACATTCACTCTATAATCGAAACCCTATTGCTAAAGAACTTTTGGTCCAAATCCTTTAATCACTCTTCTTTCTAAACCTACCAACTATCTTCCTAATCCTACCGACTATCCCTTTTTGATTGGATGTTCTCTTCTACATTCAATCATCCAATGTAAAAGGTCCTATGCCATTGTATATCGAATTATCTGAGACAACTTTGCAGAGCATAATTCAAAGCTAAGTATCCCAATCAAGGGAAAAACCCTTCTGGGCTTCAAATCATACCTAGATTTCTGTTTTCATACTTATATTTCACCAGATCTTAGAGAAGACGGACCATTTCAGGGGAACATAGTATGGCCCACCTGTCAGAGGACAATCTGGATAGTCACAGACCTAATTGGGGGAAGGAGGTGCCTTTGTGGGAGTGGGTATGGGTTTATTGTTTTGTCTCATGTTCTGAGAATAGATGGGAAATGCGGTTAGTTTGGTTTGGAGTGGACAGTTTCTAGTAAGTCATTTGACAAGGCAAGTGTTTCTATGTCTGTGTATCCCACTGTGTCCGTTGTTGTAGATATTGGAAAAGAGAATGCATTAATGGATGTGTACTGTCTAGTGTAAATCTTCCCATAATTCAACCTGCCCAATATATGAATGGAGTGCAGCTTGTCTTTTTGATGTGCAACACCTGCTATCTTTCTAAGTTGCTGTTTTCTTCCTGAATTCTGGCCACTATCCAGAATAGGCTCATGGATTTGTGTCCAAAATATGTACCACCTCCAAACTCTGTGACATGGCCATGTACTGGATAGCTGAAGAGAATGGCGAGCATCTCAGAAAATGCAGATATCAGTGTGACCAGGAAAGTCTCAGTGGAGAAACCCTGCTTTGGGCCTTTTGCTTACTTATTGTTGTTTTGCACTGAATGTCAGGAAGTTCTTTGCCTCAATCCACCACTTTGTGAAGCCTGAAGTAAACTGTTTTCAAATGGAAATGAATGTCATCACCTGTGGCTCTTTGCTTAATTGCTTTGGGAAGGTATGTGTCTGAATTAGTCTCTTGGCCATGTTTGTGTCTATGACTTAGATTCTCAGCACCTGATGGATCTAAAGAATGGTCCCATGTGTGCGTCCAAAGCCATAATGGCAAAAAAAAATCATTCATTATGGAAGAAGTCTCTTGCCTTCCTCTGTTAATTTCCTGAACTCCATCAAGTGAGAATAGGGATTCTTTGGGTCAAATGAGTTCTTCAATTCCCTGCAGAGGTGCTTGGGTTTTCGCATAACTCCAAATCACATAAAGAATTGATACCTGAAATCAGTAGGCGTCAAATTGGAGAAACACAGAAGTATTAACGGCAGGCTTATTTGATCACTCCTCGTTCACAGAAACGGTGTCCAGGCCACCCTGACTTTAGGCAAATGAGGGGCAAGCGAGCTGATTTTGGATACTGTCTTGGCTTTTCTCATGACTCCAATTCACATAAAGAATCTAGACCCCACAGTCAGAGAGCCTCAAATTGGATAAGCGGAGCAGTATTAAGGGCAGGCCTATTTGATCACTCCTGATTCACAGGAAGGGTGCCCAGGCCACCCTGAAGTTAGGCAAAAGAGGTGCAAGAAGCTTATTTTGGACATTCTCTTGGGCTGCACAACTCATGGAAAACTCCAGGAAGAGGTTATGATTAGTGTCTATATGGAAGAAGAATAGGGCCATGAGGGAGTATTTTGGTTTTAATTGTTTTCATTTGAGTCGCGGTTGGAAGAGTTGTCTGGGTCCACCTGGACTTGAACTCTGGTGTGATTCTCCTTATAGACTGAGTTCTGGAACTGACCTGAGAGAAGTATTGCCATGAATTGTGTTGGGATTTTAGGAGGCCAGGCATGAAGTTGCCATTGGAACCTGAGATCTAGGCACAGGTTGGCTTTCCACAGAACACTGCGAATCTCAGCCAGGATATTACATGATTTTATTCTGAAAGACTTGGCATGCATTATTGAGATTCAAAACACACATGGACCTCGCTTTATAGACCTCAATTGGCCTCCCTTCATGTGACTTTTTGGCCACTCTTTGGGTAGCCTTGCCTGTGAGAGTGCTCCAGAGCTTTCCCTGAAATTAGCTTCCTAACCCTTTAATGGTTCCTGAATGAATTGCAAACCACAGTGCCTCCAACTTCATCCTTGAAAAATTGCTAGATAATTACCATGAAATTTTTAAAATTCCCATGACCAGATGTCACTGGAGGACCTTTGATGTCCTGTTGATGATCATGAATATACCAGACAGGGCCTTGATTGACTGGGTTTCAGGAAAATGGTGTAGAACAGAGATGCTGGTAAGTAGAAGCCTAGTGAGTAGTGGGCCTAGAGAAGTGTTACGCAAGTGAGTGATAAAACATCTGTGGTGGGGCCATGTGGATCTTCCACTGGCTTCCAAATGGCTTGAGACTGACATGGTGCAGCCATCAGACCCATATACGTAAAGGCATATTTTTATATGGAGAGGTTTTAGGGCAATGTTCAGAATCATGTTGCTATTGTCAAGGGGGCAAGCTACGTGGGATAGAACCCTGGTTGGTGCATTCTCCTGGAGACCCTGCACACCACAGCTGACAGAACTCCCTTCAGCACTGTTTCCCATTTGAACTCGTTGTATTTAATGAAGCAAATTCCAAACTCCCAGTGCAGCAGCAAGAAACACCACGATAATTGGAGGATGACCAAGTTGTTTCACAGTCCACACGGGGAGACACTTAGCCCTCAGTGGCCACAGTTTACCTACAAAGAGAGAATTCAGCACTGCTGCCTCATTTTTATTGAAAAATAAATAACCATGTCCTCCAGGTCACATAGATGCAGATCGAGCTTTGATTGTCTCACTACAAATAAAGCTAAAGCTCCTGAAAACAACATATATTTTAAGTGCCCAACCTTAAAGGCAGATTCTCAAAAAGTCTTTAGGCCAGCAGAGCTCCATATTTGTGGAGTGTTTACCCTGTCCCTTACTTTTGGAAACTCCTCTACCGCCTCCAAAGATGTGAAATCTGGAGCATTTTCCATTCCTGATAGGTATTCACAGATTTTCTAACTCTTCTCTTCTAATTGTGTCTTACTTGGGGCGAAGGTAATGTCAAGGCATTGTTCTGGAGGAGAGTGGGAAGAATTTTCTGTAGCATATATTTGCATAAACATTGGATTCAGTTTTCTATTTTCCATTCAAAATACTGAATCCCTGACTCTAACCCATACCCGACCAGACTCTGACTACTAATTCTAATATGATGGAGAAAAATAACCCAAACAGAATCGAAATACAAGCAGTTCAGAGTAGGCCTGGTGTATTGTTGTACTTTTCTTTTGCATGATACAGAGTTGGAGTTATGAATCTAGTCAATTTATTGTGGAAATAGTTGTCCATGTATTTTTAAGGTTAACAAATATGTGAATTCCTGTCTCCCTTTCTCTGTATTCTTATATGCACATATAGATTCCTCCCTGGTACCACACGTACATTCTTGTGAGGTGGCTGACTTGGCAGATACAAATTGTTAGAAGAGATCACTCCTACTAAACTTGTTGGAATTGGATATTCAACCTATGGTTGAGCTTGCTAGTTGAACAGCATTATACATAAATCCATGTTCAGTAAAATTAATATTTTTAGATCTGTGGATGATATATATTTTATAATGAATTTTGATTGACATATATTTTGCTACTTTTTTGTCTGTGTGTGTGTTTTGTATATATATACACTCTCCAGATTTTTCAAAATATGAAATATATGTGTCTTATATACACTCCCTAAATTCATTCATGTTTATTATGTGGATTTATAATCAACTATTCACAAGATTATTCTGAGAAATATTCATCCACCTGAAATTTGCCTAATGCTCTCAAACGTCAATCCTAATTGTGACTACATATTTGTTTCTTCCTAAGATTATATATTTAAACTCAACCCTGTTCAAAATATCTAATCCTATCACTCACTTTATACTTTGCCTGATTTTGTAATGTTTCTATTGATATCTGCTTTTCTACATATTTTCCCCAGTTCAACATAGTGACTGACTCTTCATATGTGCTGACATTTACATTCACTCAACAACCGAAAGTCTATTGCTAAAGAACTTTTGGTCCAAATCCTATACTCACTCTTCTTCCTAAACCTACCGACTATCTTCCTAATCCTACTGAATATCCCTTTTTGACTGGATGTTCTCTTCTAAATTCAATCATCCAATGTACAAGATCTTATGCCATTGTATATGGAATTATCTGAGGCATCTTTGCAGAACATCATTCAAAGCTAAGTATCCCAATCAAGGGCAAAACCCTTCTGGGCTTCAAATCATACCTAGATTTCTGTTTTCCTACTTATATTTCACCTCTATATTCTTGTAAATATTGCAGGTTCCCAATACCATTATTCATCACACAGAATCACTCGTAACCCAAATCAAACCTGTTTTTAACCCCAAGTATACACTGTTCCCTCAATCATTTTACAGAAGAGCAGGGACAGAGTGGTTCTTACAATACAGGAAAGTTGGGGACCTTCCACCTGATGAGAACCTCAAATGTCCATGCACAAATGATACCTGGAGAAGTTGTAGGCAGGTATGAAGCACCTGAGAGAGCAAAAGTCATCTTCCATGGCAAAAAACCTGGTCAGGATGAAGGGATGTGTCTGAATCTGCCTCTCTCTCTTCTTATTGTACAGAAGATGGACCAAACCAGGGCTGAGTGGAGAGCTGTTCCCGGGTGCCAATGGTGATATACATTCTACCTTATGAAAGTGTCACAGGAAGTAGGGGCAACCTCCATTTTATGTTACCCTTGGAAGCAACTGTTAGGACAAAGTGGTTGCCAAGGCAGTGACCTCATTCAGTTCCAAAGAATGTGACATACCTCATTTCCTTGGTGATGGAACTCTCTGAACTTGGTATCCAAGAAGCCAGGCACCCAGAGGCAGTCCCAGTCCCAGTCCCAGTGGGCTCACTTGTTTGGATTTACTAAAAACAGAGTCAGTTTTCTTGGTACCTAATGACGTGAGGATGGCCAAATGCCAGGAGAGCTCTGAAGATGGACCTTTCCTGAGAAAACAGGTATTGGCTAACCACTTTTTCCTGACATCTTCACAGAGTTGGTCAAGGAAACAAGATCTGAGAGAAGACAGGCCATTTCGGGGGAACATAGTATGGCCCACCAGTCAGAGGACACTCCGGATAGTCACAGACGTACTTGGGGAAGGAGGTGCCTTTGTGGGAGTGGGTGTGGGTTTGTTGTTTTGTCTCATGTTCTGAGAATAGATAGAAAAGGCGGTTTGTTTGGTTTGGAGTGGACAGTTTCTAGTAAGTCATTTGACACGGCGAGTGTTTCTGTTTCTGTGTATCCCACTGTGTCCGTTGTTGTAGACATTAGAAAAGAGAATGCATTAATGGATGTGTCCTGTCTAGTATAAATCTTCCCATGCCCAATATATGAATGGACTGCAGCTTGTCTTATCGATGTGCAACACCTGCTATCTTTCTAAGTTGTAGTTTTCTTCCTGAATTCTGGCCACTCTCCAGAATAGGCTCATGGATTTGTGTCCAAAATATGTACCACCTCCAAGCTCTGTGACATGGCCATGTACTGGATAGCTGAAGAGAATGGCGAGCATCTCAGAAAACTCAGATATCAGTGTGACCAGGAAAGTCTCAGTGAAGAAACCCTGCTTTGGGCCTTTTGCTTACTTATTGTTGTGTTGCACTGAATGTCAGGAAGGTCTTTGCCTCAGGCCACCCCTTTGTGAAGCCTGAAGAAAACAGTTTTCAAATGGAAATGAATGGGCCTCACCTGTGGCTCTTTGCTTAATTGCTTTGGAAAGGGATGTGTCTTTATCAGCCTCTTGGGCCTGTGTGTGGCTGTGACTTAGATTCTCAGCACCTGATGGATCTTAAGAATGATCCCATGTGAGCTTCCAAAACCAAAATGGCAAAAAATTTAATTCATTGTGGATGAAGTCTCTTGCCTTCCTCTGTTAGGTTCCTGCACTCCATCAAATGACAATAGGGATTCTTTGGGTCAAATGAGTTCTTCAAAGCCCTGCAGAGGTGCTTGTGTTTTCGCATGACTCTAAATCACCTAAAGAATCGATACCTAAAATCAGTAGGCCTCAAATTGGAGAAACACAGAAGTATTAACGGCAGGCTTATTTGTTCACTCCTGGTTCACAGAAACAGTGTCCAGGCTACCCTGACTTTAGACAAATGAGGGGCAAACGAGCTGATTTTGGACACTGTCTTGGGCTGCGCCCCTCATGGAAACCTCCAGCCAGAGGTTAAGATGATTGACTATATGAAATAAGATGAGGGCCATGTGGGAGTGTTGTGGTTTTAATTTTGGTCATTTGTGTGGCATTGGAAAAAATGACTGGGTCCACGTGGTCTTGAACTCTGGTGTGATTCCCCTTAGAGACTGGGTTTTGGAACTGAACTCACAGAAGCATTGCCATGAATTTTGTTGGGATTTTAAGAGGCCACACAAGAAAGTCGCTCTTGGAAACTGAGACCTAGGCCCCGGGTGGATTTCCACAGAGGCCTGGGAATCTCAGCAAGGATATCACATGATTTTATTCTTAAAGAAATGGCAGCCATAGTTGAGAGTCAAAACACACATGGACCTCACATTGTAGACCTCAATGGGCCTGGCCTAATGTGACCTTTTGTCCACTCTTTGGGAAGCCATGCCTGTGAGAGTTCTCCAGAGATTTCATTGAAATGAGCTTCCTCACCATTTAATGTTTGCTGAATGAACTGAAACCCACAGTGATCCAACTTCATGCTTGAAAAATGGCTAGATAAATACCATGAAATTTTTGAAATTCCTATGACCAGGTGGCACTGGAGAAACATTGGATGTCCTGTTGCTGATCATGAGTATACCAGACAGTGCCTTGATTTACTGAGTTTCATGAAAATGGTGTAGAACAGAGATGCCAGAAATTTGGAGCCTGCTGAGTAGTGGGTCTAGAGCAGTGGTGGGGAGGTGTTTGCTAAAACATCCGTGGTGGGGCCATTTGGATCTACCATTGGATTCCAAATGGCTTGTAACTGACATGGTGCAGCCAACAGACCCTTATATGTAAAGGCATCTTGTTATATGGAGAGTTTTCAGAGGAAAATTAAGAATCAGGTTGATATGGACAAGGGGGCAATGGGGCAAGCTGTGAGAGATAGGAGCCTAGTTGGTGCATTCTCTTGCAGACCCTGACCAACCACACGTGACAGAACTCCCTCCAGCACTGTGTCCCAGTTTAGCTCCTAGTATTTCGTGAAACAAATACCAAACTCACAGTGCAGCAGCAAAAACACCACAAAAAGTGGAAGAGGACCAAATGGCTTCACAGTCCACACGGGGAGACACTTAGTCCCCAGTGGCCTCAGTTTACCTACAAAGAGAGGATTCAGCACTGCTTCATCTTGTTCATTGGAAAATAAGAAACCATGTCCTCCAGGTCACATAGATGCAGACCCAGCTTTGATGGTCTCACTACAGAGGAAGCCAAATCTCCAGAAAACTACATATATTTCAAGTGTGGAAGCTCAGAGGCAGTTTCGCAAAAAGTTTTTAGGCCAGCAGAGCTCCATGTTTGTGGAGTGTTTACCCTGTCCCTTAGTTTTGGAAACTCCTCTACCACCTCCAAGGTTGTGAACTCCTAAGCATTTTCCATTCCAGATATGTATTCACTGATTTTGTAACTCTTCTCCTCTAATTGTGTCTTACTTGGGGTGAAGGTAATGTCAAGGCATTGTTCTGGATGAGAGCGGGAGGATATTTGTGCAGCATATATTTACATACACATTGGATTCATTTTCCAATTTTCCATTCGAAATACTGAATCCCTGACACTAACCCATACCTAGTAGACTCAGACTATTCATCCTAATATAATGGAGAAAATTAACCCAACACAGTAGAAATACAAGTACTTCAGAGGAGACATGTTGTATAGTTGGAATTGACATTTGCATTATATAAGGTAGGAGTTATAAATCCAGTCAAATTTATTTGAAATATTCTCCATGTGTTTTAAACTTAACAAATATGTGAATTCTTGTTTCCTTTTTCTGTAGTCTATTCACACATGTATATTTATATGCATATATAGAATCCTACCAGGTATCACACGTACATTTTTGTGAGGTGGCTGTCTTTGCAGATACAAATTGTGAGAAGAGTTCACTCCTCCTAAATGCTGTTGGAAATGAAAATTCAACTTATAGGAGAGCGTCCTAGTAGAACAACATTATACATTAACTCATGTTCAGTAAAATAAATATTTTTGCATTTGTGGATGATACATATTTACTGATGAATTTCGATTGGCATTTATATTGGTAATTTTTAATGTCTGTCAGTTGTGTGTGTGTGTGTGTGTGTGTGTGTGTGTGTGTGTGTATAGGTATAGATATAGATATAGATACACTCTCCAAATTTTTCAAAAAATGAAATATATGTGTCTAATATACACTCTCTAAATTCATTCATGTTCATGTATGTGGATTTATAATCCACTTTTCACAAGATTATAATCAGAAATATTCATCCACCTGAAATACATATTTGTTTCATAGTCCTGAAAACTAACTTCAGTGAATGGTGCATACAAATCCTAATTATTCTACAGTAACTGACCCAGTCTAACATCAATGCAAGTAGACTCCTATGGGACATGATATGTAATTTGTCATTCATTTGTATTCGACACTGGTACATTATTGTTTCTTCAGTTTTTGCACATCACAGGATATACATTTCATCCACAAGTTCACTAATTAATATGCATTTGATTCAACTTTCACCACTTCTTGCTTCAGAACACATGTATTGTCAGGGTTTCTTGACTGGTCTTTTCATGAGACTTCTTTCCAAACACATTATTTTGAATTTCCATAATCATTTTGAAGCAAAACTCACACACTCTTCATGATAAACCAAAACACAAATATTTCCATTACATATATACCTGGTTGGAATGAATGATTGTATATCAATATACGATTTCCTTTAATTTTTCAGATATCAGTTCAATTCATTATTTAAAGTTCAAAAAAGTTATATTATTTATTTACAGTATGGTCTATTCATGCTTTTTCTCTATGTTCCTAGAAACCGGGTACACCTCTAAGTACCCCCGATTCTCATTTTACATCTTCAATATATTGCTCCCAGAAATGGTGAAAGAAATACTCATGTCACCTCATTATCACAGTAATATTCTGGACAAAAAATGGAAAGGTCACACTTATGATTGTACCAAAGCCTAAATGGAAAGTGAACATGGATTTCTAAAAACATCCATGTCCAGGTTGCCTAATGCTGTCAATTGTCAATCCTATTGGTGACTACATATTTGTTTTTTTTCTAATTTATATATTCAAACTCAACCCTGTTGAAAATGTCTAATTCTATCACTCACTTTATACTTTGCCTGATTTCGTAATGTTTCTATTGATATCTGCTTTTCTACATATTTTCCCCAGTTCAACATAGTGACTGACTCTTCATATGTGCTGACATTTACATTCACTCAACAACCGAAAGTCTATTACTAAAGAACTTTTGGTCCAAATCCTACACTCACTCTTCTTCCTAAACCTACCGACTATCTTCCTAATCCTACTGAATATCCCTTTTTGACTGGATGTTCTCTTCTAAATTCAATCATCCAATGTACAAGATCTTATGCCATTGTATATGGAATTATCTGAGGCATCTTTGCAGAACATCATTCAAAGCTAAGTATCCCAATCAAGGGCAAAACCCTTCTGGGCTTCAAGTCATACCTAGATTTCTGTTTTCCTACTTATATTCCACCTCTATATTCTTGTAAATATTGCAGGTTCCCAATACCATTATTCATCACACAGAATCACTCGTAATCCAAATCAAACCTGTTTTTAACCCCAAGTATACACTGTTCCCTCAATCATTTTACAGAAGAGCAGAGACAGAGTGGTTCTTACAATACAGGAAAGTTGGGGACCTTCCACCTGATGAGAACCTCAAATGTCCATGCACAAATGGTACCTGGAGAAGTTGTAGGCAGGTATGAAGCACCTGAGAGAGCAAAAGTCATCTTCCATGGCAAACAACCTGGTCAGGATGAAGGGATGTGTCTGAGTCTGCCTCTCTCTCTTCTTATTGTACAGAAGATGGACCAAACCAGGGCTGAGTGGAGAGCTGTTCCCGGGTGCCAATGGTGATATACATTCTACCTTATGAAAGTGTCACAGGAAGTTCTGGCAACCTCCATCTTATGTTACCCTTGGAAGCAACTGTTAGGACAAAGTGGTTGCCAAGGCAGTGACCTCATTCAGTTCCAAAGAATGTGAAATACCTCATTTCCTTGGTGATGGAACTCTCTGAACTTGGTATCCAAGAAGCCAGACACCCAGAGGCAGTCCCAGTCCCAGTCCCAGTGGGCTCACTTGTTTGGATTTACCAAGGACAGAGTCAGTTTTCTTGGTACCTAATGATGTGAGGATGGCCAAATATCAGGAGAGCTCTGAAGATGGACCTTTCCTGAGAAAACAGGTAGTGGCTAACCACTTTTTCCTGACATCTTCACAGAGTTGGTCAAGGAATCAAGATCTGAGAGAAGACAGGCCATTTCGGGGGAACATAGTATGGCCCACCAGTCAGAGGACACTCCGGATAGTCACAGATGTACTTGGGGGAAGGAGGTGCCTTTGTGGGAGTGGGTGTGGGTTTGTTGTTTTGTCTCATGTTCTGAGAATAGATAGAAAAGGCGGTTTGTTTGGTTTGGAGTGGACAGTTTCTAGTAAGTCATTTGACATGGCGAGTGTTTCTCTTTCTGTGTATCCCACTGTGTCCGTTGTTGTAGACATTAGAAAAGAGAATGCATTAATGGATGTGTCCTGTCTCGTATAAATCTTCCCATAATTCATCCTGCCCAATATATGAATGGACTGCAGCTTGTCTTATCAATGTGCAACACCTGCTATCTTTCTAAGTTGTTGTTTTCTTCCTGAATTCTGGCCACTCTCCAGAATAGGCTCATGGATTTGTGTACAAAATATGTACCACCTCCAAGCTCTGTGACATGGCCATGTACTGGATAGCTGAAGAGAATGGCGAGCATCTCAAAAAACTCAGATATCAGTGTGACCAGGAAAGTCTCAGTGCAGAAACCCTGCTTTGGGCCTTTTGCTTACTTATTGTTGTGTTGCACTGAATGTCAGGAAGGTCTTTGCCTCAGGCCACCCCTTTGTGAAGCCTGAAGAAAACAGTTTTCAAATGGAAATGAATGGGCCTCACCTGTGGCTCTTTATCAGCCTCTTGGACCTGTGTGTGGCTGTGACTTAGATTCTCAGCACCTGATGGATCTTAAGAATGATCCCACGTGAGCATCCAAAACCAAAATGGCAAAAAATATCATTCATTGTGGATGAAGTCTCTTGCCTTCCTCTGTTAGGTTCCTGCACTCCATCAAATGACAATAGGGATTCTTTGGGTCAAATGAGTTCTTCAAAGCCCTGCAGAGGTGCTTGTGTTTTCGCATGACTCTAAATCACCTAAAGAATCAATACCTAAAATCAGTAGGCCTCAAATTGGAGAAACAAAGAAGTATTAACGGCAGGCTTATTTGTTCGCTCCTGTTTCAGAGAAACGGTGTCCAGGCTACCTTGACTTTAGGCAAATGAGGGGCAAACGAGCTGATTTTGGACACTGTCTTGGGCTGCGCCCCTCATGGAAACCTCCAGCCAGAGGTTAAGATGATTGACTATATGAAATAAGATGAGGGCCATGTGGGAGTGTTGTGGTTTTAATTTTGGTCATTTGTGTGGCATTGGAAAAAATGACTGGGTCCACGTGAGCTTGAACTCTGGTGTGATTGCCCTTAGAGACTGGGTTTTGGAACTGAACTCAGAGAAGCATTGCCATGAATTTTGTTAGGATATTAAGAGGCCACGCATGAAAGTCGCTCTTGGAAACTGAGACCTAGGCCCCGGGTGGATTTTCACAGAGGCCTGGGAATCTCAGCAAGGATATCACATGATTTTATTCTTAAAGAAATGGCAGCCATAGTTGAGAGTCAAAACACACATGGACCTCACATTGTAGACCTCAATGGGCCTGGCTTAATGTGACCTTTTGTCCACTCTTTGGGAAGCCGTGCCTGTGAGAGTTCTCCAGAGATTTCATTGAAATGAGCTTCCTCACCATTTAATGTTTGCTGAATGAACTGAAACCCACAGTGCCTCCAACTTCATGGTTGAAAAATGGCTAGATAAATACCATGAAATTTTTGAAATTCCTATGACCAAGTGGCACTGGAGAAACATTGGATGTCCTGTTGCTGATCATGAGTATACCAGACAGTGCCTTGATTTACTGAGTTTCATGAAAATGGTGTAGAACAGAGATGCCAGAAATTTGGAGCCTGCTGAGTAGTGGGTCTAGAGCAGTGGTGGGGAGGTGTTTGCTAAAACATCCGTGGTAGGGCCATGTGGATCTACCATTGGATTCCAAATGGCTTGTAACTGACATGGTGCAGCCAACAGACCCTTATATGTAAAGGCATCTTGTTATATGGAGAGTTTTCAGAGGAAAATTAAGAATCAGGTTGATATGGACAAGGGGGCAATGGGGCATGCTGTGAGAGATAGGAGCCTAGTTGGTGCATTCTCTTGCAGACCCTGACCCACCACACGTGACAGAACTCCCTCCAGCACTGTGTCCCAGTTTAGCTCCTAGTATTTCGTGAAACAAATACCAAACTCACAGTGCAGCAGCAAAAACACCACAAAAAGTGGAAGAGGACCAAATGGCTTCACAGTCCACACGGGGAGACACTTAGTCCCCAGTGGCCTCAGTTTACCTACAAAGAGAGGATTCAGCACTGCTTCATCTTGTTCATTGGAAAATAAGAAACCATGTTCTCCAGGTCACATAGATGCAGACCCAGCTTTGATGGTCTCACTACAGAGGAAGCCAAATCTCCTGAAAACTACATATATTTCAAGTGTGGAAGCTCAGAGGCAGTTTCGCAAAAAGTTTTTAGGCCAGCAGAGCTCCATGTTTGTGGAGTGTTTACCCTGTCCCTTAGTTTTGGAAACTCCTCTACCACCTCCAAGGTTGTGAACTCCTGAGCATTTTCCATTCCAGATATGTATTCACTGATTTTGTAACTCTTCTCCTCTAATTGTGTCTTACTTGGGGTGAAGGTAATGTCAAGGCATTGTTCTGGATGAGAGCGGGAGGATATTTGTGCAGCATATTTTTACATACACATTGGATTCATTTTCCAAATTTCCATTCGAAGTACTGAATCCCTGACACTAACCCATACCTAGTAGACTCAGACTATTCATCCTAATATAATGGAGAAAATTAGCCCAACACATTAGAAATACAAGTACTTCAGAGGAGACATGTTGTATAGTTGGACTTGACATTTGCATTATATAAGGTAGGAGTTATAAATCTAGTCAAATTTATTTGAAATATTCTCCATGTGTTTTTAAGCTTAACAAATATGTGAATTCTTATTTCCCTTTTCTGTAGCCTATTCACACATGTATATTTATAGGCATATATAGAATCCTACCAGGTATCACACGTACATTTTTGTGAGGGGGCTGTCTTGGCAGATACAAATTGTGAGAAGAGTTCACTCCTCCTAAATGCTGTTGGAAATGAAAATTCAACCTATAGGAGAGCGTCCTAGTAGAACAACATTATACATTAACTCATGTTCAGTAAAATAAATATTTTTGCATTTGTGGATGATACATATTTACTGATGAATTTCGATTGGCATTTATATTGGTACTTTTTAACGTCTGTGAGTGTTGTGTGTGTGTGTGTGTATATACAGATATAAATATAGATATACTCTGCAAATTTTTCAAAATATGAAATATATGTGTCTAATATACACTCTCTAAATTCATTCATGTTCATGTATGTGGATTTATAATCCACTTTTCACAAGATTATAATCAGAAATATTCATCTACCTGAAATACATATTTGTTTCCTAGTACTGAAAACTAACTTCAGTGAATGGTGCATACAAATCCTAATTATTCTACAGTAACTTACCCAGTCTAACATCAATGCAAGTAGACTCCTATGGGACATGGTATGTAATTTGTCATTCATTTGTATTCGACACTGGTACATTATTGTTTCTTCAGTTTTTGCACATCACAGGATATACATTTCATCCACAAGTTCACAAATTAATATGCATTTGTTTCAACTTTCACACCAGTTGGTAATTTCTTTATCTTAGAAATGTGGCCATTTCTGTGAAGCCCCAGCTGAAGGCCAGAGGACTTGTTCACATATTTTGTGAAAAACTAGTTAGGGGTTGTCTAGCTTAGAAGTACTGAGTTTTTTAGCCAGTGGCCAAGTATAACAGGGCAATACAAAAAGAGAAAGTTTATCTACATTGAACTCTTTATAGAAACTCTATGCTGAAAGTTCTAAAGTCAGCCATGGTGAAGACTTCTGGAGAAGGACATTTAAGACTTTTCTGTGGGCCTGGTACAGAGGGGGAATACGGGGAAGGTGGGGCTGAGAGAAGCTCCAAGGATCTGAGAATGAGGAAAAAGAGAGATGTAAAAGAATAATTGGAAAGGTGTTTGGGAATTTCCTAGCAAAAAACTTGAGCAGTAGAACAGGTAGAGAAGAGCAGAAAACAGGAGTGAGTATCCCAAAATCCTGTGAGGGACTTTAAATTTTAGTAACCTGTTTTCAGTGATGACAAAGCAACTTTAATGGCCATTTATATTACATCTTGGATAAGGGTCTGAGAGCTCTCCTCACCTCGTTTGAGCTTTGGGTTAGCTGGAAAGAGGACCTGGTGGGACCCGGTGTGGGCACTGACAGGAAGAGAGAGGAGTGAGTGGGTGGAGGGGTACCTCAGTACCTGCTACCTCACAAGCGGGCAATTGTCTGAGAACTGGTGGAGGTTTGGGAT
Organism: Callospermophilus lateralis; assembly: GCF_048772815.1. NCBI lineage: Eukaryota > Metazoa > Chordata > Mammalia > Rodentia > Sciuridae > Callospermophilus > Callospermophilus lateralis. The sequence goes on from NW_027514434.1 coordinate 669,419, forward strand.
TCTGATCTAGTAATTGGAGGGGAGAAATCACGTTGCTGAGGTGGGAGTGACAGCAGAGAGTCTGGAGCAGAAGGCTGAGGATAAAAATCTATTGGAGAAGCATAGTTCAGGATGTGAGTGAAGGAGGGAAAGGGCTTCCACATAGGGGAATCTCCTTTCACCCTTTTGAGCACTTGCAGAAGTTAAAAAGGTCACGCAAAATTTGAGGATCTAGAGACCCCTCTGAGGGCCATCCTTTTTCTGTTGTCTACTTGGTAATATGGCCAATGCTGTGTACTGAATTTGATGAAGTATTGGGTTCCATCAGGCACCCTCTGTATGCTCACATCTCCATGACATACTGAAGAAGTCGGTTTTTCCCCCACACAGCCGTTACTGTTTGTGGCTTTGATAGTTTCCCGGGCAAACAAGTAATCTAGGATAGCCAACCTGCATCTGGCTCGCGTGTCCCTACATCCATAATGTTTGTTTCCATTATCTATGGTACACAAGGGATTTAATGGTATTTTAGTGGGATTTTCTTCATCAGGGATATCCCAATAGAAAAAACCTATGGCCAGCTGACAAATGTCTGGGTGGAGAGATGGCCACCAGGTCCCTAAGGGGGATGTATGTGAGATCGATTATACACTTTTCCAGTAGGATTTGTGATCAGCCATCGCTGCTTAAAAGGCTGATGAGGGTTAGGACTACTTGTGGCCAAGGGGAGAGTATATAACCTTATCCACATGGCGAATACACAATTTGAAACTGTTACCAGTCTTTTCCAGTTTCCAGAAAGATTCTGGACAAGGAGCAGGCTTGAGATGAGAGGCATGGATCCAAGAAGTGATTCTGTATACCTTTACCACTGTAGGTGTTATAAGTAGCACCTGGTATGGTCCTTTACAGCTGGGTTCCAGGGATGACACCTGATGTCATCTTACATACATGAAGTCTCTTATTTGATATGGATGTGGAATCCCCTGGTACACAGTTTGTTACGCAGTGGGCAGCTATTTTCACAGGTATCACTGAGTTCTTTCAAGAGCTTTAAGTCTGTCAAGCAAGAGGGTGTGGAAAGGATCCTTAGGTCTTACAGTTGGGCTTAGGACCCTTACTGGACGAGGGCCACCATAGAGAACTTCTCAGGGGGTAAGGTTACTCAAAGAAACAGAAGGATTTTTTCTTGCATGAAACATTGCATAAGTCAGGAGCACAGTCCAATCTTTTATGCTGGTCTCTAAGCTTAATTTTGTTAAGGTCTCTTCAATGGTTCTATTCATTCTTTCTACTTGTCCTGAACTCTGGGGTCTATAAGCACAATATAACTTCCAATTAATCCCCAGGTTCCTGGCTAACCCCTGACTTACCTGGGCCATGAACATCGGTCCATTATCAGATCCTATTACCAGCTTAGCTTCCTCCAATGGTAGAGAGGCTTAGTCAGCAGCAGGGGAATCACTTAGAGTGTGTTGTGTGTTAGGGGACGAGGGCAGGGGATAAGGAGAGGAGGAAGAGTCCAGTAGAGTCAAATATTGTGACTCAGGGAAAACAGAGGGTGGAGGAGGAGGAAGAGGTGAGGGTTTGAGATATAATGTGGGAAGGAGTATGAGCAGAGGCATGGGCAAGGAAAGGCTTCACCCATGGAGGAGGAGATTTGCAGAGGTCCTGAAAAGTTAAGATATATGGCTGTTGATCAGGATGGCTATGTGGCCCTGGCTGAAAGACAATATCTCTGACTTTATAAATTAGTGGGAAGTAGAAAGATCTTTCTTGGGGCCATACGACTCCAAAGATGGGCCATTCTGAGGCACAGAGAGTCTGCCAGGTCCAGCGTTTTACTAAAAAAAGAAAGATTCTGAGCCCTTAAGCGGACTTTGGTTCAGTGATCAAGGGTCAGGGACAGAGGCATTGAAGTGCTCTGTCCCATAATGAAAGGTACACAAACAGTAAAAGCAAAGACACATGACACAGATAAGACAAGACCATAAAGACAGGCAATGGACATCCAACACTGAGACCAGGAATGCGTAGCCGGCAAAACCTGATAGGATGGCAATACCGAATCTAAAAGAAAATATCACTGAGTCGATGAAGCAATTGTTCCTTGATTCTCCGAGTCCTCTTTGGGGTCCCCCAGGGAGGTGCCCTATGTCTCTGTGACACGTCTCTCAGCCACCGTCTGAGAGACCCCAGGCTCTTCATCGCCAGCAATTTTGCCAAGCCCTAACATGACACCTGAAACCAGAAAGAGGCGCCTTACTTGCTCCGAGAGGAGCCCGTTGGGGTCTCTCATCCGCCACTGCCGGAACTCGGTGGAACCTCAATATGTAAAGGTCAGGTGAGTGTTGGAGGAAGAGACTACCAAGAGACTGTCTCATGCAACAGCAAAGGGTTATTTTGCGTCCAGCTTGCTGGGGCTCACAGCTAACTTAAATAGATCAGAGAGCTCTGAGAACAGCTTATGCAGAGCTTACATACATTCCTTGGAGATGGAAGGGAGGGAAGTTTACTGATGTGTAAGGGTGAGTGGGCGGTTCGTGTGACACCGAGTGAGGCAGTACATTCTGCAGTTTGGCAGTTGGGAACAGTACATTCTAGAACAAGATTAGCAAACATTTCTCAAGATTTCAACAGTGTTTTTTTAAGCATACAGAAAAACAGGAAACAGCAAGTACCTATTTTATTAACCTTTCACTACCGACTATCCTTTTTTGACTGGATGTTCCTTCTACATTAATTCATGCAAAGTACAAGGTCCTATGCCATTGTATATCGATTTATCTGAGACATCTCTGCAGAACGTAATTCAATGCTGCGTATCCCAATCAAGGGCCCAATGCCCTTCTGGCCTTCAAATCATACTTAGATTTCTTTTTTCATACATATATTACACCTATATATTCTTATACACATAGCAGGTTCCCAATACCATTATTCATCCAGCACAATGATTTCTAACCCAAATCAAACATGTTTTTAACCATAATCATACACTATTCCCTCAATCTAACTTTATAGAACAGCAGGGAAAGAGTTGATTTTACAATACAGAAATGTAGGGAAACTTCCACCTGCTGATAACCTCAAAGGCCCATGCAGAAATGATCCCTGGAGAAGATGTAGGCAGCTATGAAGGACCTGAGAGACCAAAAGTCATCTTCCATGGCAAACAACCCAGTCAGGATAAAAGGTTGTGTCTGAATCAGATTCTCTTCTTAATGTAGAGAACATGGACCAAAACAGGCCTATGTGGAGATCTATTCCTGGGTGCCTATGGTTGATATACCATTCTAAATTGTGAAAGTGTCACAGGAAGTAGGGGCAGCCTCAATCTCATGGGACCCTTGGAAGTAACAGTTAAGACAAAGTGGTTGCCAAGACAGGGACCTCATTCAGTTCAGGAAGGAAGTGACCTCACCTCACTTCCATGGTGATGGAACTCTCTGAACTTTGGATCCAGGAAGCCAGGCACCCATAGCCAGTCCAAGTCCCAGTCCCTATGGTCTCACTTGTTTGGATTTACTAAATGCAGTCAGTCTTTCTTGGTACCTTCAGACGTGAGAAGGCCAAATGCCAGGAAAGCTCGGAAGCGGGGCTTTTCTTGAGAAAGTCGTTAGTGGCTCACCGTTGGCTCCTGAGAAGTTCACAGAGTTTGCCAAGGAGACCAGATCTGAGACAGGACAGGCCATTTCGGGGGAACGTATTATGGCCTACAAGTCAGAGGACACTCCGGATAGTCAAAGACCTACTTAGGGGAAGGAGGTGCCTTTGTGGGTGTGGTTGTGGGTTTGTGGTTTTGTCTCATTTTCTGAGAATAGGTAGGACAGTCGGTTTGTTTCATTTGAAGTGGACTGTTTCTAGTAAGTCTTTTCACAGGGCGAGTGTTTCTATGTCTGTGTATTCCACTGTTTCCGTGGTTGTAGACATTAGAAAAGAGAATTCATCAATGGATGTGTCGTGTCTAGTAGAAAGCTTCTCAGCATTCATATTGCCCCGTTTATGAATGGACTGTAGCTTGCCTTATCGATGAGCAACACCTGCTACCTTCCTAAGTTTCTATTTTTGTCCTGAATTCCGGCCAATTTCAAGAATAGGCCCATGGTTTTGTGTCCAAGATATGTACCACCTCCAAGCTCTGTGACATAGCCATGTACTGGATAGCTGTAGGTGATGGCGAGCATCTCAGAAAACTCAGATATCAGTGTGACGAGGACAGTCTCAGAGGAGAAACCCTGCTTTGGGCCTTTTGCTTACCTATTGTTCTGTTGCCCTGAATGTCAGGAAGTTCTTTGCATCTGGCCACCCCTTTGTGAAGCCTGAAGAAAACAGTTTTCAAATGGAAATGATTGGGCATACCTGTGGCTCTTTTCTTAAGTGCTTTGAAAAGGGATGTGACTGAATCAGCCCCCTGGCCCTGTGTGTGGCTGAGGCTTAGATTCTCAGCACCTGTGGATCTAAAGAAAGTTCCCATGTTTGCATCCAAAGGAAAAATGGCAGAAAGAGCAGCCATTGGGATGAAGTCTCTCGACTTCCTCTGTAAGGTTCCTGAACTCCATCAAGTGAAAATAGGGATCCTTTGGGTCAAATGAGTTCTTCAAAACCTGCAGAGGCTAGCCCATAGGTGCTTGGTTATTTCATGACTAAAATTCACATAAAGAATCTAAACCAAACAGTCAGTAGGCCTCAAATTGGAGAATTGGAGCGGTATTAATGGCAGGCCTATTTGATCACTCCTGGTTCACAGGATGGGTGTCCAGGCCACCTTTACTATAGGCAAATGAGGGTCAAAGGAGCTTATTTTGAACACTGTCTTGGTCTGCTCCCCTCATGGAAACCTCCAGCAAAATTATGATGAGTGTCAATATGAAAGAAGATGAGGGCCATATGGGAGTGTTCTTGTTTTAATTGTGGTAATTTGTGTGGTAGTTGGAAAAGATGACTCGGATCACCTGGGCTTGAACTCTGGTGTGATTCCCCTTAAAGAATGAGTTCTGGATCTGACCTCAGAGAAGTATTGTCGTGAGTTCTCTTGGGATTTTACTAGGCCACACGTGAGAATCGCCTTTGGAAATTGAGATCTAGGCCCAGGATGGCTTTCCACAGAGCTCGGGGATTCTGAGCCAGGATATCACATGATTTAATTCTTAAAGACTTGGCAGCCCTAGTTGAGAGTCCAAACACATATGGACCTCACATTGTACACCTCAATGTGTCTGGATTCATGTGACCTTTTGGCCAGTCTTTTGGAAGGCTTTTCTGTGAGTGTTCTCCAGAGCTTTCATTGAAATGAGCTTCCTCACCATTTAATGGTTCCTGAATTAATTGAAACCCACAGTGCCTCTAACTTCATTTTTGAAAAATGACTAGATTCATACCATAAAATTTTTGAAATTCCCATGACCAGGTGGCACTGGATAAACTTTGGATTTCCTGTTGCTGATCATGAGTGTACCAAAGAGTGCCTTGATTGACTGGTTTTCGTGAAAATGGTGTAGAACAGAGATGCCAGTAATTTGGAGCCTAATGAGTAGTGGGCCTAGAGAAGTGGACTGTAGGTGTGTAAATAAATATTTTTGGTAGGACCACCTGGATCTTCCATTGGCTTCGAAAGACTTGCGACTGACATGGTGCAAGCAGGAGACCTTTATATGTAAAGGCATCTTGTCATATGGAGAGGTTTCAGGGCAATGTTCAGAATCAGGTTGCTATAGTCAAGGTGAAAGCTATGTAGGATAGAAGCCTGGTTCGTACATTCTCTTTGCGTCCCTGACCAACCACACATGACAGAACTCCCTCCAGCATTTTGTCCCAGTTGAACTCTTGTATTTCGTGAAGCAAATACCAAACTCCCAGTGCAGCAGTAAGAAACACCCTGGAAAGTGGAGGATCACCAAATGGCTTCACAGTCCACACGGAAAGACACTTAGCTCCCAGTGGCCACAGTTTACCTACAAAGAGAGAATTCAGAACTGCTCCCTCATGTTCATTAGAAAATAAGGACCATGTGCTCCAGGTCATAGAGATGCAGACCCAGATTTCATGGTGTCACTACAAACGAAGCTAAATCTCCTAACAATTACATATATTTCTTGTTCCCAACCTCAGAGGAAGTTTCTCAAGAAGTCTCAAGGCCAGCACAGCTCCATGTTTCTGGATTGTTTACCCTCTCCCTTACTTTTGGAAACTGTTCTACCACCTCCAGTGTTGTGAACTCCTGAGCATTTTCCATTCCACATATATATTCAGATTTTCTAACTCCTCTCCTCTAATTGTGTCTTACTTTTAGCGATGGTTATGTCAAGGCATTGTTCTGGATGAGAGAGGGAAGATTTTTGTGTATCACATTTTTGCATACACATTAGATTCATTTTCCTTTTTTCCATTTGAAATACTGAATCCCTGACACTAACCCATACCCTACTAGACTCTGACTACTAATCCTAATATCATGGAGAGAAAGAAACCTAACCGAATAGAAATACAGGCCTTTCATAGGAAGCATGGTGTATACTTCTATTTGCCTTCTGCATTATCAAGAGTATGTTTTTTAAATCTAGTCAACTTTTCATTGTAATATTTCTCCATGATTTTTTAAAATTATCACATATATAAATTCCTGTCTCCCTTTCTCTGTATCCTATTCAGCACATGTATTTTTTTATACATATATATATATAATATCCTACCTGGTATCACACGGACAATCTTGTGAGCTCCCTGATTTTGGAATATAAAATTGTGAGAACAGATGACTCTCACTAAATAATGATGGGACTGAAAATTCAACCTATGGGTGAGCTTCCTAGTGAAAAACACTATACATAAATCCATGTTCAGTAAAATGAATATTTTTGGATATGTGGATGAATTATATTTCATGATGAATTTCGATTGGCATATATATTGCTAAATATTAATGTGTGTGTGTGTGTGTGTATGTATTTTTTTTAAATCTGGAAAAAAAATATATATGTGTATATATATACATATATATTATATATGTAATATATGTATATATATTATATATATATTATATATATATATGTATATATATTCTCCAGATTTAAAAAAATATGAAAAATATGTGTCTTATTATACACTCCCTAAATTCATTTATATTCATGTATGTGGGTTCAAAATCCACTTTTTACAAGATTATTTTCAGCAATATTTATACACCTGTAATACATATTGGTTTCCTACTACTGAATACTAAGTTCAGTAGGTGGTGCATACAAATCCTAATATTTCTACAGTACCTGACCCAGTTTAACATCAATGCAAGTAGATTGCTATGGGACATGATGTGTATTTTGAAGTTCATTTTTACTCAACACTGGTACATTACTATTTTTTCAGTATATGGACATCATAGGATATATTTTTTCACCCACAACTTCACAAAATTATAGGCATTTGGTTCACTCTCATTTACTTACTACTTCAGAACACATGTATTCCTCCATGTTTCTTTACTGGTCTTTTCACTAGACTTCTTTCTAAACACATTATTTTTGATTCCATAATCATTTTTTGAAGCAATACTCACTCTTCACGATAAACCGTAACCCTAATATTACCATTACATATATAACTGGTTGGAATGATTGTATATATATATCAATATAAGATTTCCAATACATTTTCAGATGCAAACTCAACCCATTATTTAAAGTTGGAACCAGTTATATACTTTATTCACAATCTGGTCTATTCATGCAACATCTCAATAATGATCAACACAAGGTACACCTATTTGTATCACCAGTACTAATTTATAAGTTTCCAGAATATTACTCCCCATAATGGTGGAAGAAATACTCATGTCACCTTATCAACATATAAATTTTATCACGGTAGTATTCTGGACACAAAATGCAAAGGTCACACATATGATTGTACCAAAGCCTAAATGGAAAGTGACCATGGATTACTAAAAACATCCATGTCCAGGGTGCCTAATGCTCTCAAATGTCAATCCTATTGATTACTACATATTTGTTTTTTCCTAAGATTATATATTCAACCTCAAGCCTGTTGAAAATGTCTAATCCTATCACTCACTTTATACTTTGCCTGATTTCCTAATCTTTCTATTGATATCTGCTTTCCTACATATTTTTCTCTGTTCATCATTGTGACTTTCTCTTCAGATGTGCTAACATTTACATTCACTCTCTAACTGAAACCCTATTGCTAAAGAACTTTTGGTCCAACTCCTAGTCTCACTCTTCTTCCTAAACCTACTGACTATCTTCCTAATCCTACAGACTATCCCTTTTTGACTGGATGTTCTCTTCTACATTCAATCATCCGAGGTACACGGTCCTATGCCATTGTATATCGATTTATCTGAGACCTCGGTGCAGAACATAATTCAAGCTCAGTATACCAATCAAGGTTCTGTTGCCCTGAATGTCAGGAAGGTCTTTGCCTCAGGCCACCCCTTTGTGAAGCCTGAAGAAAAAAATTTCAAATGGAAATAAATGGGCATCACCTGTGGCTCTTTGCTTAATTGCTTTGGAAAGGGATTTGTCTGAATCTGCCTCTTGGCCCTGTGTGAGGCTGTGGCTTCGATTCTCTGCACCTGATGGATCTAAAGAAAGATCCCATGTGTGCATTCAAAACCAAAATGGCAAAAAGAGCAGTCATTGTGGAAGAGGATTCTTGCCTTTCTCTGTTAGGTTCCTGACCCCCTTCAAGTGAGATTAGGGATCCTCTTTGTCAAATGAATTCTTGAATGCTCTCCAGATGTGCTTGGATTTTCTCATGACTCCAAATCACATAAAAAATCTATACCTGACATTCAGTAAGCCTCAAATTATAGAAACAAAGCGGAATTAATGGCAGGCCTTTTTGATCACTCCTGGTTCACAGGAAGGGTGTCCAGGCCACCCTGACTTTAGGGAAATTAGAGGCAAGGGAGCTTATTCTGAAAACTGTCTTTAGTTGCAACCCTCATGGAAACTTCCATCCAGAACTTTTGATGAGGGTCTTTATGGACGAAGATGAGGGCCATGTGGTAGTTTTTTTGTTTTAATTGTGGTCATTTGTGTGGGGGTTGGAAGACATGACTTGGTCCACCTGGGCTTGAACTCTGGTGTGATTCCCCTTAGAGCCTGAGTTCTGGAACGTACCTCATAGAAGTATTGATATGAATTGTGTTGGTTTTTAGGAGGCCACGCATGATTGTCACCCTTTCAAACTGAGATCTAGGCCCAAGGTGGCTTTCCACAGAGCAATGGGAATCTCAGCCAGGAAATCACATGATTTTATTCTGAAAGACTTCGCAGCCATTGTTGGCCCTCGGAAGCAAGAAGGAGTGGCCATACTCATATCGAATAAAATCAACTTAAAACCTAAGTTAATCAAAAGTGATATAGAAGGACACTATATACTGTTAAGAGGCAACATTCACCAACAAGACATAACAATTATCAATTTGTATGCACCAAACAATGGTGGTGCCAAGTCATAAAACAAACTCTCCTCAAGTTCAAGAGTCATATAGGCTATAGCACAATAATTACGGGTGACTTCAGCACACAACCCTCGCCATTGGACAGATCCTCTAGAGAAAATCTGAATTAAGAAACTATAGAACTCAATAGCACAATCAATAACCTAGACTTAACCAACATATATAGAATATATCAAACATCATAAAGTGGATACATGTTCTTCTCAGCAGCACATTGGTCCTACTCAAATATAGACCATATATTATGCCATATGGAAACTCTTAGTAAATATAAAAGTATGGAGATAATACCATGCACCATATGTGATCATAATGGAATGAAACTTGAAATTAATGATTGAAGAAGGAAGGAAAAATTCTACATCACATGGAAAATGAACAATATGTTACTGAATAATCAATGGGTTACAGAAGACATAAAGGAGGAGATAAAAAAATCTCTTAGATACAAATGAAAATACAGACACAACATACCGGATTCTGTGGGAAACAATGAAAGCAGTTTTAAGAGGGAAATTCATTTCTTGGAATTCTTTCCTCAAAAAAAGAAGAAAACAACAAATAAATGATCTCACACTACATCTCAAAAACCTAGAAATAAAAGAGCAAAACAACAAATGTAGTAGAAGACAAGAAATAATTAAAATTAGAGGAGAAATCAACAAAATTGAAACAAAAAAATTGAACAAATAAAAGTTGGTTCTTTGAAAATAAATTAAATCGACAGGCCCTTAGCCATGCTAATGAAGAGAAGCAGAGAGAGAACTCAAATTACTAACATATGGGATAAAAAAAGGCAATATCACAACAGACACTACAGAAATACAGAAGATAATTCGAAAGTATTTTGAAACCCTATATTCCAATAAAACAGAAGATAATGAAGATATCGATAAATTTCTTATGTCATATGATCTGCCCAGATTGAGTCCGGAAGACACACAAAATTTAAATAGACCAATAACAAAGGAAGAAATAGAAGAAACCTTCAAAAGACTACCTACCAAAAAAAACCCTGGACCAGATGGTTATACAGCAGAGTTCTACAAAACGTTCAAAGATGAATTAATACCAATACTTTTCAAGCTATTTCAAAAAATTGAAAAAGAAGGAGTTCTTCCAAATTCATTCTATGAGGCCAACATCACCCTGATCCCAAAACCAGACAAAGACACTTCAAAGAAAGAAAACTACAGACCAATATCTCTAATAAACTTGGATGCAAAAATTCTCAATAAAATCCTGGCAAATCAAATACAAAAGCACATAAAAAAAATGTGCATCATGATCAAGAGGGATTCATCCCAGGGATGCAAGGCTGGTTCAATATACGGAAATCAATAAATACTATTCACCACATCAATAGACTTAAAGAGAAGAACCATATGATCATCTCGATAGATGCAGAAAAAGCATTCTACAAAGTACAGCATCCCTTTATGTTTAAAACTCTATAAAAACTAGGAATAACAGGAACTTACCTCAACATTGTAAAAGCTATATATGCTAAACCTCAGGCTAGCATCATTGTAAATGGAGAAAAACTGAAGGCATTCCCTTTAAAATCTGGAACAAGACAGGGATGCCATCTATCACCACTTCTATTCGATTTAGTTCTTGAAATACTAGCCAGAGCAATTAGACAGACAAAAGAAATTAAAGACTTAAAAATAGGAAAAGAAGAACTTAAATTATCGCTATTTTTGGATGACATGATAATATATTTAACAGACCCAAAAGGGTCTGCTAGAGTTAGTAAATGAATTCAGCAAAGTGGCAGGATATAAAATCAACACGCATAAATCTAAGGCATTCCTGTATATCAGCAACAAAACTTCTGAAATTTAAATGAGGAAAACCACTCCTTTTACAGTATACTCAAAGAAAATAAAAAACTTGGGAATCAACCTAACCAAAGAGGTGAAAGATTTATGCAATGAAATCTACAGAACCCTAAAGAGAGAGATAGAAGAAGATGTTAGAGGATGGAAAAGTATGCCCTGTACATGGATAGGCAGAAATAACATCATCAAAATGGCGATATTACCCAAAGTTCTCTACAGGTTTAATGCGATGCCAATCAAAAACCCAATGGCATTTCTTGTAGAAATAAATAAAGTAATCATGAATTTCATATGGAAAAACAAAAGACCCAGAATAGCGAAAGCAATTCTAAGCAGGAAGTGTGAATCCAGAGTTCAAACTGTACTACAAAGCAATAGTAACAAAAACAGTGTGGTACTGGTATCAAAACAGGCAGATGGACCAATGGTACAGAATAGAGGACACAGAGACAAATCCACAAAATTACAACTTTCTTATATTTGAAAAAGGGCCTAAAAGCATGCAATGGAAGAAGGATAGCATATTCAACAAATGGTGCAGGGACAACTGGAAATTCATATGCAACAAAATGAAACTGAATCCCTTTCTCTCACAATGCACAAAAGTTAACTCAAAATGGATCAAGGAGCCAGATATAAAATCAGAGACACTGCGTCTGATAGAAGAAAAAGTTGGCTACGATGTACATACTGTGGGGTTGGGCTCCAAATTCCTTAATAGGAAACCCATAGCCCAAGAGTTAATAAAAAGAATAAACAAATGGGACTTACTTAATCTAAAGAGATCTTTCTCAGCAAGAGAAAAAATAAGAGAGGTAAATAGAGAGCCTACATCCTGGGAACAAATTTTTACCCCTTACACTTCAGATAGAGCCCTGATATCTAGAATATACAAAGAACTCAAAAAAATTAAACAATGAGATAACAAATAACCCAATCAACAAATGGGCCAAGGATCTTAACAGACACTTCACAGAGGAGGACATACAATCAATCAACAAGTACATGAAAAAATGCTCACCATCTCTAGCAGTCAGAGAAATGCAATCAAAACCACCCTAAGATACCATCTCACTCCAGTAAGATTGGCAGCCATTATGACGTCGAACAACAATAAGTGTTGGTGAGGATGTGGGGTAAAGGGTACACTTGTACACTACTTGTGGGACTGCAAATTGGTGAGTACAATATGGAAAGCAGTATGGAGATTCATGGGAAAGCTGGGAATGGAACCACCATTTGACCGAGATATCGCCCTTCTCAGACTCTTCCCTGAGGATGTTAATAGAGAGCAGTATAAGGATACTGCCACATCGATGATCATAGCGGCACAATTCACAATAGCTAGACTTTGGAACCAAACTAGATGCCCTTCAATAGACGAATGGATAATAAAAATGTGGCATCTATACACAATTGAGTATTACACAGCACTGAAAAATGACAAAATCATAGAATTTGCAGGGAAATGAATGGCATTAGAATAGATTATGCTAAGCGAATCTATCCAATCCTTAAAAAACAAATGCCAAATGTTTCCTTTTATATAGAGAGAGCAAATAAGAAGAGAACAGGGAGGAAGAACATGAGAAAAATATTAAAACTAAACAGAGATGAGTGTGGGGAGAGAAAGGGAGAGAGAAGGAAAAGCATATGGAAATGGTAGGAGACTACTCAATGTTACACAAAATTACATATAAGAGGTTGTGAGGCTAAAGAGGGGAAAACAAGGGAGAGAATTAAACAACAGCAGATGAGGTAGAGAGGGAAGATGGGAGGGGAGGGGGAATAGTAGGGGATAGGAAAGGTAGCAGAATACAACAATAACTAGTATGCTATTATGTAAAAACGTGAGTGTGTAACTGATGTGATTCTGCGATTTGTATTTGGGGTAAAAATGGGAGTTCATAACCCAATTGAGTCAAATGTATGAAAGATGATATATCATGAGTTTTATAATGTTTTGAACAACCAAAAATAAAAAGAATTGAATTTCCAATATTTGAGTCATTTAACAACTTTATTTTTTAATAAAATTGTCTTTTATTTGTTATCTTACTTGCTGGTATCTGCCTTTCAGTTTTAAAAAACTATGAGCTGTAGCCATTCATCCATGTAGTATGTAAAAGAAAATTTTGAGTGTCTCCATGTTACCAGATTGGCAAGGCATCAAGGTTTCCTTCACAAACAAGGTGAAGGCTTTGCCATTAGAAATTTAACATTCTGCAAAACAATTTTTTTAACTTTCCAATTAAATTTCCAAAAAAATTTAGAAAAAGAAGAATATAATCCCCACAGTAAGAAGGCCTCAAAGTGGAGAAGTGGAGCATTTACGGCAGGCCTATTTGATCACTCCTGGTTCACAGGAAGCATGTCCAATCCACCCTGTCGTTAGGCAAATGAGGGGCAAGGGAGCTTATTTTGGGCACTGGTTTGGCTGTGCCCCTCATGGAAAACTCCATCCACAGGTTATGATGTGTGTCTATATGGAAGAAGATGAGAACCATGTGGGAGTGTTTTGGTTTTAATTGTGGTCATTTGTGTGGTAGTTGGAAGAGATGACTGGGTCCACCTGGGCTTGAACTCTGATGTGATTCCCCTTAGAGAATGAGATTTGGAACTAACTTCAGAGAAGTATTGCCATGAATGTTGTTGGGATTTCAGGAGGCCACACATGAGAGTCGCCCTTGGAAACTGAGGTCTAGGCCCAGGGAGGCTTTGCAGAGAGCACTGGGAATCTCAGCTAGGATATCACAGGTTTTATTCTGAAAGACTTGGCAGCCATCGTTGAGAGTCAAAACACACATGACCTCACATTGTAGACCTCAATGGGCCTGGCTTCATGTGACAATTTGGCCACTCTTTGGGAAGCCTTGCCTGTGAGAGATCTCCAGATCCTTCATTAAAATGAGCTTCCTCAACATTTAATGGATCCTGAATGAATTGAAACCCACAGTACCAACAATTTCATCTGTGAAAAATAGTTAGATAAATACCGTAAAATTTTAGAAATTCTCATGACCAGGTGGCACTGGAGAACCATTGGATGTCCTGTTGCTGATCATGAGTATACCAGAGAGTGCCTTGATTGACTAGGTATCATGAAAATCGTGTAGAACAGAGATGCCAGTAAGTTGGAGCCTGCTGAGTAGTGGGCCTAGAGCAGTGGTGTGCAGGTGTGTGATAAAACATCTCTGGTGGGGCCATGTGGATCTGCCATTGACTTTCAAATGCCTTGAGACAGACACGGTGCAGCCAGCAGACCCTTCTATATAAAGGCATCTTGTTATATGGAGATTTTTCACAGCAATGTTTAGAATCAGGTTGCTATGGTCAAGGGGCAAGCTATGTGGGATAGAAGCCTAGTTGGTGCATTCTCATGCAGACACTGACCCACCACACGTGACAGAACTCCCTCCAGCACTGTGTCCCACTTGAACTCCTTGTATTTCGTGAAGCAAATACCAAACTCCCAGTGCAGCAGCAAGAAACAAAACGAAAAGTCGAGGATGACCAAATGGCTTCACAGTCCACATGGGGAGACACTTAGCCCCAGTGGCCACAATTTAGCTACAAAGAGAGAATTTAGCACTGCTGCCTCATGGTCATTGGAAAATAAGAAACCATGTCCTCCTGGTCACATAGATGCAGACCTAGCTTTGATGGTCTCACTACATCGGAAGTTAAAGCTCCTGAAAACAACATATATTTCAAGTGCCCAAGCTCAGAGGCAATTTCTCAAGAAGTGTTTAGGCCAGCAGATCTCCATGTTTGTGGAGTGTTTACCATGTCACTTACTTTTGGAAACTGCTCTATCAACTCCAAGGTTGTGAATTCCTGAGCATTTTCCATTCTAAATATATATTCACAGATTTTCTAACTCTTCTCCTCTAATTCTGACTTACTTGTGGCGAAGGGAATGTCAAGTCATTGTTCTGGATGAGAGAGAGAAGATTTTGTTTAGCACATATTTGCATAAACATTGGATTCATTTTACAATTTTCTGTTTGAAATACTGAATCCCTGACACTAACCCATACCCTACTAAACTCTGACTACTAATCCTAATATAATGGAGAAAAATAACCCAAACAGAATAGAAATACAAGCATTTCAGAGGAAGCATGGTGTATAGTTGGACTTACCTTTTGCATGATATAAGGTAGGAGTTATAAATCTAGTCAATTATTTGTTGAAATAATTCTCCATGTGTTTTTAAAGTTAAGAAATATGTGAATTCCTGTCTCCCTTTCTCTGTAGCCTATTAAGCAAATGTATTTTTATATGCACAAATAGAATCCTACCTGGTTTCACATGTACATTCTTGTGAGGTGGCTGAATTGGCAGATACAAATTGTGAGAAGAGATCACTCCTCCTAAACGCTGTTTTAACAGAAAATTCAACCCATGAGTGAGCTTCCTAGATGAACAACACTATACATATATTACTGTTCAGTAAAATGAATATTTTGGGATATGCGGATGAGTTATTTTTCATGATGAATTTCAGTTGGCATATATATTGCTACATTATAATGTGTGTGTGTTTGTGTGTCTATATATATATATATTCTCCACATTTACCAAAATATGAAATATATGTGTCTTCTTATACACCGCCTGAATTCATTCATATTCATATATGTGGATTTATAATCAACTTTTAACAAGTTTATTCTCAGAAATATACATCCACTGAAATACATATTTGTTTCCTAGTACTGAAAACTAACTTCAGGGAAGGGTGCTTACAAATCCTAATATTTCTACAGTAACTGACCAAGTTTAACATCAATGCAAGTAGATTCCTATTGGATGTGATGTGTTTATTAAAGTTCATTTTTATTCAAACCTTGTACGTTATTATTTCTTCAGTTTATAGACATCATAAAATATATCCTTTCATTCACAAATTCACAAATTTATAAACATTTGGTTCACTTTCAATCACTTCCTCCTTCAGAACACTTATATTTCTCCATGTTTCTTGACTCGTCTTTTCACTAGACTTCTTTCTAAACACATTATTTTCGATTCCATAATCATTTTTGAAGCAAAACTCATTCACTATTCATGATAAACGGTAACCCTAAGATAACCATTAGATATGTAAGTGGTTGGAATGAATGTATGTATATCAATAAATGATTTCTTCTATTTTTTCAGATATCAATACAATCCATTATTTAAATTTGGAACCAGTCATATAATTTATTCACATTATGGTCTATTAATGCATCATCTCTATATTCATGAACACAGGGTAAGCCTATTAGTATCCCCAGTACTAATTTATATCTTTTCAAAATATTTCCCCCAGAAATGGTGGAAGAAATACTCATGTCACCTGATCTTCATATACATATTATCACAGTAATATTTTGGACACAAAATGCGAAGGTCACCCTTATGTTTGTACCAAAGCCTCAATGGAATGTGAACATGGATTACTAAATATATCCATGTCCAGGTTGCCTAATGCTCTCAAATGTCAATCTTATTGGTGACTACAAATTTGTTTCTTCTTAAGATTATGTATTCAACCTCAACCCTGTTGAAAATCTCTAATCCTATCATGTTATACTTTGCCAGATTTCCTAATGTCTCTATTGATGTCTGCTTTCCTACATATTTTCCCCAGTTCATCATTGTGCCTGACTCTTCACATATGGTGTCATTTATATTCACTCTCTAACCAAAACCGTATTGCTAAAGAACATTTGGTCCAAATCCTAGACTCACTCTTCCTCCTAAACCTACTGACTATCTTCCTAATCCTACACACAATCCCTTTTTGACTGGATGTTCTCTTCTACATTTAATCATCTGAGGTACAGGGTCTTATGCCATTGTATATCAATTTAACTGAGACCTCGGTGCAAAACATAACTCAAGCTAAGGATCCCAATCAAGGGTCCAAATCCTTCTGGGCTTCAAATATTACCTAGATTTCTGTTTTCATACTTATGTTTTCCCTCTATATTCTTATAAATATCGCTGGTTCCCAATACAATTATTCATCCAGCAGAATGATTTCCAACCCAAATCGAACATGCTATTAACCCTGACCATACAATATTCCCTCAATCTCACTTTACAGAAGAGCAGGGACAAAGTTGGTATTACAATACAGGAAGTTAGGAGATCTTCCACCTGCTGAGTACCTCAAAATCCATGCAGAAATTATCCCTGGAGAAGATGCAGGCAGCTATGAAGGACCTGAGAGAACAAAAGTCATATTCCATGGCAAACAACATGGTCAGGATGAAAGGATGTGTCTGAGTCAGCCTCTCTATTCTTAATGTAGGGAAGATGGACCAAACTAGGCCTGTGTGGAGAGCTGTTCCCAGGTGACTATGGTTTCTATACCATTCTAACATGTGAAAGTATCACAGGAAGTAGGGCAGCCTCCATGTCAGGAGACAATAGGAAGAAACTGTTAGGACAAAGTGGTGGCCAAGACATTGACCTCATTCATTTTCTGAAGGTAGTGACCTCACCTCACTTCCTTGGTGATGGAGGTCTCTGAATTTTGTGATCCTGGAAGCCAGGCACCCTGAGCCAGTCCCAGTCGCAGTCACAGTGGGCTCATTTCTTTGGATTTACCAAGGACAGAGTCAGTCTTTCTTGGTACCTACTGATGTAACGGTTGCCAAATACCAAGAAAGCTCTGAAGAGGGGTCTTTCCTGAGAGCATAGGAATTGGCTCACCACTGCCTCCTTACAAATTCACAGATTTGACGAAGGAGACCAGATCTGAGACAGAAAGGCCATTTCTGGGTTACATCGTATGTCCTACCAGTCAGAGGACACTCCAGATAGTCACAGACCTACTTGGAAGAAGGAGGTGCATTTGTGGGTGTTGGTTTGTGTTTGTGGTTTTTTCTCATGATCTGAGAATAGGTAAAAAAGGAGGTTTGTTTGGTATGGAGTGGACTGTTTCTAGTAAGTCATTTGACAAGGAGACTGTTTCTGTGTCTGTGTATCCCACTGTGTTTTTCTTTGTAGATATTAGAAAAGAAAATAGCTCATTGGGTGTGTCCTGTCTAGTAGAAAACTTCCCAGTATGCATCCTTCCCAATTAATGAATGGACTGAGGCTTGCCTTATCAATGGGCAACACCTGCTATCTACCTATGTTCTCATTTTTTTCCTGAATTCTGGCCACTCTAAAGATTAGTATCATGTATTTTTGTACAAGATACGTACCACCTCCAAGCTCTGTGACATAGCCATGTACTGGATAGCTGAAGGGAATGGCGAGTATCTCAGAAAACTCACATATCAGAGTAACCAGGAAAGTCTCCTAGGAGAAACCCTGCTTGGGGGCTTTTGATTACCTATTGTTCTGTTGCTCTGAATGTCAGAAAGGTCTTTGCCTCAGGCCAAACCTTAGTGAAGCCTGAAGAAAAGAGTTTTCAAATGGAAATGAATGGGAATCACCTGTGGCTTTTTACTTCATTGCTTTGGAAAGGGATTTGTCTGAATCAGCCTCTTGGCCCTGTGTGAGCCTGTGGTTTAGATTTTCAGCACCTGATGTATCTAGAGAAAGATCCCATGTGGGCATCCAAAACCAAAATGGAAAAATAGATCAGTCATTGTACATGAAGCCTCTCGCCTTCCTCTGTAATATTAATGACCTCCATCAAGTGAGAATAGGGATCATTTGTGTCAAATGAGTTCTTCAAAGCCCTGCAGAGGCTGGACAATAGGTGCTTGCATTTTCTCATGACTCCAATTCACACAAAGAATCTATACCCCACAGTCAGTAGGCCTCAAATTTGAGAAGTGGAGCAGTATTAACAGCAGTCCTATATGATCACTTCTGTTTCACAGGAATGTTGTCCAGGCCACCCTGACTTTAGGCAAATGAGGGGCAAGTGAGATTATTTTTGACACTGTCTTGGGCTGTGCCCCTCATGGAAACCTCCAGCTAGAGGTTATGATTAGTGTCTATATAAAAGAAGAAGAGGGCCCTGTGGGAGTGTTTTGGTTTTAATTGTCGTCATTTGTGTGGCAATTGGAAGAGATGCCTGGGTCCACCTGGGCTTGAACTCTGTTGTGATTCCCCTTAGAGACTGAGTTGTGGAACTGAGCTCAGAGAAGTATTGCCATGAATTGTGTTGAGATTTTTGGAGGCCAAGCATGAGATTCGCCATTGGAAACTGAGATCTAGGCCCAGGGTGACTTTCCACAGAGCACTGGGAATCTCAGCCAGGATATCACAAGATTTTATTTTGAAAGATTGTCAGCCATAGTTGAGAGTCAAAACACACATGGAATTCACATTGTAGACCTCAATGGGCCTGGCTTCATGTGACCTTTTGCCCACTCTTTGGGAAGCCTTGCCTGTGAGAGTTCTCCAGACCTTTCATTGAAATGAGATTCCTCACCTTTTAATGGTTCCTGTATAAATTGAATCCCACAGTGCCTCCAACTTCATTATTGAAAAATATCTAGATAAATACCATGAATTTTTTGAAATTACCATGACCAGGTTGCACTGGAGAACCTCTGGATGTCCTGTTGCTGATCATGACTGTACCAGACAGTGCCTTGATTGACTGGGTTTCATGGAAAAAGTGTAGAACATAGATGCCAGAAAGTTGGAGCCTGCAGACTAGTGGGCCTAGAGCAGTGGAGTGTAGGTGTGTGAAAAAAACATTTCTGGTGGGGCCACGTGGATCTGCCATTGGCTTAGAAATCACTTGTGACTGACATGGTACAGCCAGCAGACTGTGTGTAAAGGCATCTTATTATATGGAGAGGATTACTGCCAATGTTCAGAATCAGGTTGCTATTGTCAAGTTGAAAAGCTATGTGGGATTGAAGCCCCACTGGTGCATTTTAGTAACCCACCACACGTGAGAGTACATCCTCAAGCACTGTGTCCCAGTAGAACTCCTTGTATTTCGTGAAGCCAATACCAAACTCACAGTGCAGCAGTAAAAAACACCACGAAAGTGGATAATGACCAAATGGCTTTTCAGACAACACAGTTAGATACTTAGACCCCAGTGGCCAAAGTTTACCTACAAAGAGAGAATTCAGCACTGCTGCCTCATGTTCACTAGAAAATAAAAAACCATGTCATCCAGCTCACATAGATGGAGACCCAGAATTGATGGTCTCACTACAAAGGAAGCTAAAGCTCCTGACAACAACATATATTTTAACTGCCCAAGCTCAGAGGCAGTTTCTCAAAAAGGCTAGCAGAGCTCCATGTTTGTGGAGTGTTTACCCTCTCTCTTTTTGTAACCCGTTCTACCTCCTACAAGTTTGTGAACTCCTGAGCATTTTCCTTTCCACATATGTATTCACAGATTTTCTAACTTTTCTCCACTAATTGTTTCTTATTTGGGGCGAAGGTAATGTCAAAGCATTGTTCTGGATGAGAGTGGGAAGATTTTTGTGTAGCACATATTTGCATACACATTAGATTCATTTTCCTATTTTCCATTTGAAATACTGAATCCCTGACCCTACCCCATACCCTACTAGACTCTGACTACTAATCAAAATATGATGGAGAAAAAGAAACTTAACAGAATAGAAATACAGGCCTTTCATAGGAGTCATGGTGTATACTTGGACTTGCCTTCGGCTTTATCAATGGTATGTGTTATAAATCTAGTCAACTTTTCATTGTAATACTTCTCCATGAGTTTTTAAAATTAACACATATGTAAATTTCTGTCTCACTTTCTCTGTAGCCTATTCATCACATGTATTTTTTAATGCATCTTTAGAATTCTACCGGGTATCACATGTACATTCTTGTGAGCTTGCTTATTTTGGAAGATACAAATTGTGAGAAGAGAT
The DNA here is from genome assembly GCF_048772815.1 of Callospermophilus lateralis. Lineage (NCBI taxonomy): Eukaryota > Metazoa > Chordata > Mammalia > Rodentia > Sciuridae > Callospermophilus > Callospermophilus lateralis. Next base: position 690,550 of record NW_027514434.1, read on the forward strand.
CGCTCCCTCTAAATACTGATGGAACTGGAAATTCTACCTATGGGTGAATTTCCTAGATGAACAGTATTATGCATAAATAAATGTTCAGTAAAATGAATATTTTTGGATACGTGGATGATATCTATTTTATTATGATTTTCGAATGGCATATATATTGCTACATTTTAATGTCTGTGTATGTGAGTATCTAATTATCTATCTATCTATCTATATAGATATAGATATCTACTCTTTAGATTTTCCAAAATATGAAATATATGTGTCTTATTATACACTTTCTAAATTCACTCATGTGTGTGTATGTGGATTTATAATCAAATTTTTACAAAATAATTCTTAGAAATATTCATCCACCTTAAATACATATTTATTTCCTAGTACTGAAAACTAAATTCAGTGAATGGTGCATACAAATCGTAATATTTCCACAGTGACTGACCCAGTTTCACATCAATGCAAGTAGACACCTATGGGACCATGATGTGTATTTTGAAGTTCATTTTTATTCCACACTGATACATTACTATTTCTGCAGTTTATGGACATTATAGGATATATCCTTTCATCCACAATTTCACAAATTTATAGGCATTTGGTTCACTTTCAATCACTTCCTACTTCAGAACACATGTATTCCTCCATGTTTCTTGACTGTTCTTTTCATAAGATTCTTTCCAAACACATTATTTTTGATTTCCATAATCATTTTTGAAGCAATACTCAGACACTCTTCATGATAAACCATAATGCTAATATTACCATTAGATGTATAACTGGTTAGAATGAATTTATGTATATCAATATAAAATTTCCTATATATTTTCAGATATCAATTCAATCCATTATTTAAAGTTTGAACCAGTTTTATTATTTATTCACAGTATGGTCTATTAAGGCATCATCTCTATATTCATAGACCGATGGTATACCTATTTGTATCCCAAATACTAATTTATAAGTCTTTAAAATATTGCTTTAAGAATTGGTGGAAGAAATACTCTAGTCACCTGATATACATACACATTTTATCACAGTAATATTCCTGACACAAAATGCAACGGACACACTTATGATTGTACCAAAGCCTATATTGAAAGTGAGCATGTATTACTAACAACATCCAAGTCCTGATTAACTAATGATCTCAAATATCATTCCTATTGGTGACTACATATTTGTTTTTTCCTAAGATTAAATATTGAATCTGAACCCTGTTAAAAATGTCTTATCCTATCACTCACTTTGTACTTTGCCTGATTTCCTAATGTCTCTATTGATATCTGATTTCCTACACATTTTCCCCAGTTCATCACTGTGACTGACTCTTCAAATATGCTGACATTTACTTTCACTCTTTAACAAAAACCCTATATCTAAAGAACATTTGGTCCAATTCCTCGACTCACTGAAATGGGTTCTTCAAAGCCCTGCAGAGGGTAGCCCATAGGTGCTTGATTTTCTCATGACCCCAATTCACATAAAGAATCTATGCCCCACAGAGAGTAGGCCTCAAATTGGAGAAGTAGAGCAGTATTAATGGCAGGCCTATTTTATCACATCTTGTTCACAGAAAGGGTTTCCAGGCCACACTGAGTTTAGGCAAATAAGGGGCAAGTGAGCTTATTTTGGACACTTCCTTAGGCTGCGCCCCTCATGGAAACCTCCAGCAAGAGGTTATGATGAGAGTTTATATTGAAGAAGATGAGGGCCATGTGGGAGTGTTTTGGTTTAATTGTGGTCATTTGTGTGGTGGTTGGAAGAGATGACTGGGTCCGCATGGACTTCAACTCTGGAGTGATTCCCCTTAGAGACTGAAATGAACTCAGAGAAGTATTGACATGAATTGTGTTGGGATTTTAGGAGGCCACACATGAGAGTTGCCCTTGGAGACTGAGATCTAGGCTCAGGATAGCTTTCCAAAGAGCACTGGGAATCTCAGGCAGGATATCACATGACTTTATTCAGAAAGACGTGGCAGCCATTGTTGAGAGTCAAAACACACATGGACCTCAATTGTAGACCTCAATGGGCCTGGCTTAATGTGACCTTTTGGCCACTCTTTGGGAAACCTTGCCTCTGAGAGTTCTCCCGAGCTTTAATTGAAATAAGCTTCCTCACCATTTCATGGTTCCTGAATAAATTGAAAGCCACAGTGCCTCCAACTTCATCCTTGAAAATTGGCTACATAAATACCATGAATTTTTTAAATTTCCATGAACAGATGGCACTGGAGAACCTTTGGATATCTGTTGCTGATCATGAGTGTACCAGACATTGCATTGATTGACTGGGTTTCATGAAAATGGTGAGAACAGAGGTGCCAGAAAGTTGGAGCCTGCTGATTAGTGGGCCCAGAGCAGTGGTGGGCAGGTGTATGATAAAACATCTGTCGTGGGGACACGTGGTTCTGCCATTGGTTTCCGAATGACTTGTGACTGACATGTTGCAGCCAGCAGAACCTTACAAGTAAAGGGACCTTGTTATATGGAGAGGTTTCAGGGCAATGTTCAGAATCAGGTTGCTATGGACATGGGTGCAAGCTTTTTGGGATAGAAGCCTGGTTGGTGCATTCTCCTGCAGACCCTCAACCACTACACGTGAGAGTACTCCCTCTAGCACTGTGTCCCAGTTTTTCTCCTTGTATTACGTGAAGCCAATACCAAACTCCCAGTGCAGCAGTAAGAAACACCACGAAAAGTGGAGTATGACCAAATGGCTTCACAGATCACATGGTTAGACACTTAGACCCCAGTGTCCTCAGTTTACTAACAAAGGGAAAATTCAGAACTTCTTCCTCATGTTCAATAGCATATAAGGAACCATGTCATCCAGGTCACATAGATGCCAACCCAGGTTTGATGGTCTCAATACAAAGGAAGCTAAAGCTCCTGACAACAACAAATATTTCAAGGGCCCGAACTCAGAGGCAGTTTCTCAAAAACTCATTAGGCCACCAGAGTTCCATGTTTGTGGAGTGTTTACCCTGTACCTTACTTTTGGAAATTCCTCTACCACCTCCAAGGTTGTGAACCCCTGAGCATTTTCTTTTCCAGATATATATTCACAGATTTTCAAACTCTTCTCCACTAATTGTGTATTACTTGTGGCGAAGGAAATATCAAGGCATTGTTTTGGAGGACAGTGGGAAGATTTTTGTCTAGCAAATATTTGCATACACATTAGATTCATTTTCCTATTTTCCATTAGAAATACTGAATCCCTGTCACTAACCCATACCCTACTAGACTCTGACTACTAATCTTAATATGATGTAGAAAAAGAAACCTAACAGAATAGAAATACAGGCCGTACATAGGAGGCATGGTGTATACTAGGACTTGCCTTCTGCTTTATCAAGTGTATGTGTTATAAATCTAGTCAACTTTTTATTGTAATACTTCTCCATGAGTTTTTAAAGTTAACACATATGTACATTTCTGTCTCCCTTTCTCTGTAGCCTATTCATCTCATGAAATTTATTATGCATATTTAGTATCCTACCTGGTATCACACGTACATTCTTGTGAGCTTGCTGTTTTAGGATGATACAGATTGTGAGAAGAGATCACTCCCCCTAAATACTGATGGAACTGAAAATTCAACGTATTGGTGAATTTCCTAGATGAACAGCATTATACATAAATCCATGCTCAGTAAAAAGAATATTTTTGGATATGAGGATGATATATATTTCATAATGAATTTTGATTGGCATACATATTACTACATTTTAATGTCTGTGTTTGTATCTATATATATATATATTTTTTTCTCCAGATTATTCAAAATATGAAATATATGTGTCTTATTATACACTCATTAATTTAACTCATGTTCCTATATGTGGATTTATAATCAAATTTTCACAAGATTATTCTCAGAAATATTCATCCACATGAAATACATATTTATTTCCCAGTACTGAAAACTAACTTTGGTGAATGGTGCTTACAAATACTAATATTTGTACAGTAACTGACCCAGTTTAACATCAATGCAAGTAAAATCCTATGGGACATGATGTGTATTTTGAAGTTCATTTTTATTCAACACTGGTACATTACAATTTCTTCAGTTTATGGACATCATAGGATAATACTTTTCATCCACAAGTTCACAAATCTGTACGCATTTGGTTCACTTGCAATTACTTGCTGTTTCAGAACATATGTATTCCTCCATGTTTCTTGAGTGTTCTTTGCATGAGATTATTTCCAAACATATTATTTTCGATTTCCATAATCATTTTTGAAGCAAAACTCCCACACTCTTCATCATAAACCATAATGCTAAAATTACCATTAGATGTATAACTGGTTAGAATGAACTTATGTATATCAATATAAGATTTCCTATATATTTTCAGATATCAATTCAATCAATTATTTAAAGTTTGATCCAGTTATATTATTTATTTACAGTATGGTCTATTAAGGCATCATCTTTATAATCATAGGCACAGGGTACACGTACTTGTGTCCCCAATACTAACTTATCAGTCTTAAAATGTTGCTTTCAGAAATAGTTGAAGAAATACTGTAGTCACCTGATATACATTTACATTTCAACACAGTAATATTCCTGACAAAAAATGCAAAGGACACCCTTATGATTGTACCAAAGCCTAAATTTAATGTGAGCATGTATTACTAACAACATCCATGTCCTGATTAACTAATGATCTCAAATATCATTCCTATTGGTGACTACATATTTGTTTCTTCCTAAGATTATATATTCAAACTCAACCATGTTAAAAACATCTTATCCTATCACTTACTTTGTACTTTCCCTGATTTCCTAATGTCTCTATTGATATCTGCTTTCCTACACATTTTCCCCAGTTCATCACTGTGACTGACTCTTCACATATGCTGACATTTACATTCACTCTCTAACCAAAACCCTATATCTAAATAACTTTTCGAACTATCTCTTTTTGTCTGGACGATCTCTTCCTCATTCAGTCATCCAAGGTACAAGGTCCTATACCATTGTATATCGATTTATCTGAGACAACTTTGCGGAAATAATTCAAAGCTAAGTATCCCAATCAAGGGCCCAATGTTCATCTGGGTTTGAAATCTTTCCTAGATTTCTGTTTTCATACTTATATTACACCTATATATGCTTGTAATATCGGAGGTTCCCAATACAATTATTCATCTCACAGAATGATTCCTAACCCAAATCGAACATGCTATTAACCCTAACCATGCACTGTTCCCTCAATTTAACTTTACGAAGAGCAGGGACAGAGTTGGTGTTATAATACAGGTAGATAGGGGATCTTCCACCTGTTGAGAACCTCAAGTTCCATGCAGAAATAAACCCTGGAGAAGATGTAGGCAGCTATGAAGAACCTGAGAGAGCAACAGATATCTTCCTTGGTAAAATACCTGGTCAGGATGAAGCGATGTGTCTGAATAAGCCTCTCTCTTCTTAATGTAGAGAAGATGGACCAAACCAGGTCTGTGTGGAGAGCTGTTAACATGTGCCTATGGTTGATATACCATTCTATCTTGTGAATGTGACACAGGAAGTAGGGGCAGCCTCTCTCTCATGGGACCCTTGGAAGCAAATTTAGGATAAAGTGGTTGCCAAGATAGTGACCTCATTCGGTTCCTGAAGGAAGTGACCTACCTCACTTCCTTGGTGATGGAACTCTCTGAACTTGGGATCCAGGAAGCCAGGCACTCAGAGCCAGTCCCAGTCCCAGTCCCAGTGGGTTCACTTGTTTGGATTTACCAAGGACAAAGTCGGTCTTTCTTGGTACATACTGATGTGTGGATGGCTAAATGCCAGGAAAGCTCTGAAGAGGGGCCTTTCCTGAGAAAGCAGGTAGTGACTCACTGATTGATGCTGACAACTTTACAGAGTTGGTAAAGGAGACCTGATCTGAGACAGGAAAGTCCATTTCGAGGGAGCAGAGTAAGGCCCACCAGTCTGAGGACACTCTGGATAGTCACAGACCTACTTGGGTAATGGAGGTGCCTTTGTGGGTGTGGGTGTGAATTTGTAGTTTTGTATCATGTTCTGAGAATAGGTAGGAAAGGCAGTATGTTTGGTTTGGAGTGGACTGTTTTTGGTAAGTCATTTGACATGGCGAGTGTTTCTATGTTTGTGTTTCCCACTTTTTCCGTGGTTGTAGATATTAGAAAAATGAATGCATCAATGGATGTGTCCTGTCTAGTAGAAAGCATCTCAGCACACATCCTGCCCAATTTATGAATGGACTGTGGCTTGCCTTATATGGGCAACACCTACTTCTTTCCTTAGTTCCTGTTTTCTTCCTGAATTCTGGCCACTCTCCAGAATAGGCTCATGTGTTTTTGTCCAAGATATGGACCTCTGTCGAATTCTGTGACATGGCCATGTACTGGATAGATAAAGGGAATTGGGAGCATCTCAGAAAACTCGGATATCAGTGTGACCAGTAAAGTCTCAGTAGAGAAACCCTGCTTTGTGCCTTTTGCTAACCTACTGTTCTGTTGACCTGAATGTCAGGAAGGTCTTTTCCTCAGGCCACCATTTTGTGAAGCCTGAAAAAAACTGCTTTCAATTGGAAATGAATGAGCATCACCTGTGGCTCTTTGCTTAATTGCTTTGGAAAGGGATGTGTCTGAATCATCCTTTCGGCTCTGAGAGAGGCTGTGGCTTTGATTTTCAGCACCTGATGGATCTAAAGAAAGATCCCATGTGTGCATCCAAAACCAAAATGGCAAAAAGATCAGTCATTGTGGATGAAGTCTCTTGCTTCCTCTGTTAGGTTCCTGACCTCCATCAAGTAAGTAGAGGGATCCTTTGAGACAAATGAGTTCTTCAAATCCCTGCAGCAGTGCTTGGGTTCTCACATGACTCCAAATCACATAAAGAATCTATACCTCACAGTCAGTAGGCTTCAAAATGAAGAAACAGAGCAGTATTACTGGCAGGCCTATTTGATCAATCCTGGTTTACAGGAATGGTGTCCAGGAAACCCTGACTTTAGGAAAATGAGGGGAAAGGGAACTTATTTTGGACACTGTCTTGGGCTGCGCCCCTTATGGAAACCTCCAGCCAGAGGTTATGATGAATGTCTACATGGAAGAAAATGAGGGCCATGTGGGAGTATTTTGGTTTTAATTGAACATATTATTAACCCTAACCATACACTGTTCCCTCAATCTAAGTATTCAGAAAAGCAGGGAAAGGTTTGGTCTTACAATACAGGAATGCAGGGGATCTTCCACCTGCTGAAAACTTCAAAGTTCCATGTAGAAATGATCCCTGGAGAAGATGTTGGCAGCTATGAAGGACATGATAGAGCAAAAGGCATCTTCCATGGCAAACAACCTGGTCAGGATGAAGGGTTGTGTCTGAATCAGATTCTCTCTTCTTAAGGTAGAGGAGATGAACCAAACTAGGCCTTTGTGGAGAGCTGTTCCCAGGTGACTATGGTTTCTATACTATTCTAACTTGTGAAAGTGTCACAGGTAGTAGGGACATCCTCCATGTTATGAGACCTTAGGAAGCAAATGTTAGGACAAATTGGTTGCCAAGGCAGTGACCTCATTCAGTTACTAAAGGAAGTGACCTCACCTCACATCCTTGTTGATGGAACTCTCCAAATTTGGGTTCCAGGAAGCCAGGCACCAAGACCCAGTCCCAGCACCAGTTCCAGTGTTCTCACTTGTTTGGATTTTCCGAGGACAGAGTCAGTCTTTTGTGGTACCTACTTATGTGAGAATGGCCAAATTCCAGAAAAATTCTGAAGAGCGGCCCTTCCAGAGAAAACAGGTAGAGGCTCACTGCTGGCTCCAGAAAACTTCACAGAGTTGACCAAGGAGCCCAGATCTGAGACAGGACAGACAATTTCTGGGGAACATAGTATGGCCCTCCGGTCAGAGGACACTCTGGATAGTTCCAGACCTACTTGGGGGAAGGAGGTGCCTTTGTGGTTGTGGGTATGGGTTTGTGGTTTTTTCTTTTGTTCTGAGAATAGTTAGGAAAGGGGGTGTGTTTGGTTTGGAGTGGAGTGTTTCTAGTTAGTCCTTTGACAAGGCGAGTGTTTTTAGGTCTGTGTATCCCACTGTGTCCGTGGTTGTAGACATTAGAAAAGAGAATGCCTCAATGGGTGTATCCTCTCAAGGAGAAAACTTCCCAGCATTCATCCGGCACAATTTTTAAATGGAGTGTGGCTTGCCTTATCAATGGGCAACACCAACTATCTTCCTACGTTCCTGTTTTCTTCCTGAATTCTGGCCACTCTCCAGAATAGGCTCATGATTTTGTGTCCAATATATGAACCACTTCCAAGATCTGTGACATGGCCATATACTGGATAGCTGAAGGGAATGGCAAGCATCTCAGAAAACTCAGATATCAGTGTAGCCAGTAAAGTCTCAGTGGAGAAACCCTGCTTTGGGCCTTTTGATTACCTATTGTTATGTTGCCCTGAATATCAGGAAAGTCTTTGTCTCAGGACACCCCTTTGTGAAGCCTGAAGAAAACAGTTTTCACATGGAAATGAATGGGTATTACCTTTGTGTTTACAATAAAACCTTCACAGATTTGGCTCTCATTAAGTTAAAAATACTTTTAAATTGCATCTCAGTGTAAAAAGTAACATGGAACTGTACATATCTTATTGATAACAAGTCCAATTATAGAACACAAATGATATACATAAATCTCCAACATGTTTTTCTTTTAAGCCTAGAATTACCATACAACCTTAGAACACCAGCTTGATACAATGGTCTTTGGAAGCTTCTACCTTACAGACTTGTATACCTGGAAGATATGAACACATTAACACCACAATTACATTGATGTTTTTGTATTAAACAAGTTTAGATTTTAAAGAAATAACATGGCACAATTTTATAAAAACAGTACTTGTTTTACCAGCTGTTTATTTTTTTAAGATTACTTGCTCAAAACTTACACATATAACCAAGTTACACAAACCTTTTTTATTATTTACTTAAACCCCTTTAATTACTTAATCATATAGACTCTCTTATCCAGAAACACATTTTTCCTCTATTAGATCTATATCTGGAACCTTTTAGTTTCTCTTTTTCATCTACTAACCTCTTTCTGTTCACATTTCAATACAATACTTGTAAATTTCTGAATTTAGGCAGATTATTTTATAGACATCTACATTTTATTAGGGCCTTTTTGAAAACCTAGAAAACTTATTGGCCTAATTTTAAAGACATCTTTATTTTTATCTGTTTACCCAATTTGAATTAAAACATATGAATCACGTGAATCAAAGACATTTGGATACATTCTTAAATTTTTCATGAGTGCTCCTCATCTGTCAATTGTCATATCACTGCATGATATATGGACATACACACATACAGACATACCAACATACAACACGTAACACAAATGTAACACATAACACAATAATAAAAGCCTTGTAGCTTTTTCAGGTGAAATCTCCATTGAAATGCTAAAAACTCCAGAGTCCATCAAAAATAGAACTGATCAGAAAACATTAACCCATCAGCAGAATCAAGATCATGAGTTCAAAAAAAAAATACAGAATCTAAGAAAAGCAAGAGTCCTAAAAAAGATGACTGGCCAGTAATTAGTAAATACTGTATAATATAATTTTTTGGTTAGGTCTAGTTTGAGTTCAGGTAAAAAGACACATTTACTCTTTTTTATCTGTCTCCTGCTGAGTGCTGCAGGCTTCTTTTATTTGCATATCAACTTAAGTCCTTGCTGAGGTCTGGAAAACTGAAAAGACTGGAATTCGTAGCAGAAACCTCAGGCCTAAGGCATTTTAGCTATAAGTCATAATTTCCAGGTTTGGATGTTGAAAATTTTGATGCAAGTTTAAGATGTAATTCTCAAAATTTTATATCTTTAGATTTTTCTACACTAGAAAAACTTGCTCACACAAAACTGAAAATAGGATCATTTTTTGATAATATTAAAGCCACCATCAGAAGAAGTTTCTATAGGATCGTTAAGCCCCTTTCTTTGTTATGAAGTTTCTAATAGTATTAAGTTACATTAAATTGGCTGAAAATTTTTTAAAAAGAACCACACACTACCATGTGTATCCGAAATTAAGCTTTAAAAATTTCCAAGACTGTTGCTAATTAATGTCATTTCAATAAGCCAGACCAACGTTTTAATTTAGTACCATTTTTTAAAATCTTACACACTGATGGGAATAGATACCATATCATAATTTATTATCTCTTCCCAAGTTAATGCACTGGTATATCTAGTGAAATTTTTTCAGGCTGCCTAGTTCAAAATTAAAACTCTTTAATTATTTTTTATCCTAAGTATTTAAGTTTCCTAGCATGAACTACCTGAAATCAAACTAAACAAAACAATTGTTTAAACCCAACTTTTAACTGTAACATAGTGCAATGCTTTAGAAACCCATTTAGATTCGAGATGGTTAAAATAAAAAAAAAAATCATTTTTAGATACACATTCACCCTAGATCATCCCCAAGAAAAAATCTATAATATCAACATATTAATGCATTCATTGTCCCTTTTGTTAAGTAAACAGAGGTGGAGAAATCCTTAAAGTGCACGTAAGGAATAAGGGAGTTCCCCACAGCAAAATGGCTCTGTCAGCTGCTGGGAGTCCCTTAGCCTCACCATTTACTTACAGGATTAGTTCCTCTGGTTTGCTTTGACCCCAGGCACCAGGCATATTCTATGTCTCCCAACTTTGCAGTAGTCAGCTCCCAAAAATTTCATCCTCTGCTTGCAGTTGTTTTGAGTGCTAGGCTTCCCCAAGAGGGCAGAGTGGGGTTTATTTAAAGTCCCCTCTGGGGTGTCAAAATTTATGACTGAAGGCTTGGTTCCCATCCCAAAGCCAATTAATGCCAATTTAATAATGAGGACAGGGTTTTGAGAAAAGTTTAAGCGAGATATCAAAGTTCTTTGACCCCAGACATTTCCCTCTGCAGTGGGCATGCTCAAGCCAACTACGGGAAGAAAAAAATCACTGCTTCCGTAATCTTGCTTAACAAAGGGGAGTAAAGTTTATCAAAGTTCTTTAAAAGACAGCTAATAGAGGTGCAAAAGGTGAGAACAGAAAAACTGGCGGTTCTATTGACTTTTGGTCCCTCACAGGAGAAGCATTAGTTTAAAATTTAGCTAAAGTAACTTCCACATATGTAAGGCAGGTTGGAACTCGGGACTCTGCATTGGTCCAAACAATGCCATCACATTTAACAGAAACTCAGATAAAAAGACACACAAAGACCATCATGCAGCTCCCGTTTGTTCACAACCCCAAGATCTACAATCTTGTGACTCAGGGAGAATGGAGGGAAGAGGGGAAGGAGTAGAAGGTTTGAGTGATAGGATCCTGGGTGACGGTGTCGGATTGGAGGCAGGGACCAGGAAAGGCTTCAAGGACAGAGGCATGGAATGGCTTTGTCCCATAATGAGAGTTTCTCAAACAGAGACAAGGACAATACAAACGTGACACAAACATGTACACACAGGTAACATTTAACACGAGTTCAGAAGTAAAGATTAGAACCTAGTAACTGGCAAAACCTGATGGGTTAGACCACAAAGACAGACAGTGAATTCAACCTGAGAGAAAAAAGTAGCCAGCAAGATATGATGGGTTGGCAGCAGAGTCACCTAATGTGGGCTCATCCGTCCCTCCTCACCCAATGAGGGCACATCCATCACTCCCTGAGTCCTCCAAGGCATCCCTTGCGAGGACGTGGTCTGTGGCTTTAGGACACGTTTGTCCACCACTGACAGGGGGAACTTACGTTCTCCGCTGGCAGCCACTCTGCCAACCCAAACCCAAAACGGAAAAACGGAACCTGAACAAAAAGCTCTGAGCGATCGCAAGGAAAAATGGAAAGAAGCGCCTTACTTACCCCCAGAGGGGTCTGTTGGGGTGTCCTTGTCCTATGCTGCGTGATTCCCGGCCAACGCACCAAATGTAAGGATCCGGTGAACGTCGGAGGAAGAGACCACCAAGAGACCACAGCTCATGCAACAGAAAAAGGCGTTCATTGAGGATCCAATCCAGCATGCTGGGGCTACGTGCTCACTCAAGAAGGGAGAGCAGCCCAGAGCCCCGAGCAGGGGTTGAGCAGTGCTTAAGTACACTTTTTGGGGAGGGCGGGACTTTACATATATCACAGTCTCCTTTAAGAAATCAACATACACCGCAGAAAAATCAAACAACAATTCCTAAACATGATTAGTTCACTCATTGGCAGGAACAGGTGAGGCAGGAGTGATAGGTCAGTTCTAAAGCGAGGTACACATTCAAACAGATTGCTTTAGGCCTTGCAATGCCTATGTGCCAGGCCACACAGGGTCCTAGGTTATTAAATAACCAGGCGGTCAGGGGGAATATTTACTGGGCAGTCGGGAATTGTACTACAAGCTACAGGAATTTCAGGTTTTGCATGTAGCATAGGAACTTAACAATACCTGGTCCTTTACATTTTAACTCAGGCCTTGCAGCTTAGAAACTTTACAAAACCCAGTCTTTTACACTTCAACTTTTACACTTTAATTTCAATTTATTTTACCCTTTCAGATCACTCCTGGTGCACAAGAAGGGTGTCCAAGCCACCCTGAATTTAGGCAAATGAGTGGCAAGGGAGCTTATTTGGGACACTGTCTTGGGCTGTGCCCCTCATGGAAACCTCCAGCCAGATGTTATGATGAGTGCCTTTATAGAAGAAGAGGAGGGCCATGTGAGAGTGTTTTGGTATTAATTGTGGTCATTTGTGTGACGGTTGGAAGAGATGAGTGGGTCCACCTGGGCTTGAATTCTTGTGTGATTCCCCTTAGAGACTGACTTCTGGAACTGAACTCAGAGAAGTATTGCCATGAATTGTGGTGATATTTTAGGAGGCCAAGCATGAGAGTCGCCCTTGGAAACTAAGATCAAGGACGAGGGTGGATTTCCACAGAGCACTGAGAATTTCAGCCAAGATATCCCATGATTTTATTCTTAAAGACTTGGTAGCCATAGTTGAGAGTCAAAACACACATGGACCTCACATTGTAGACCTCAATGGGCCTGGCTATATCTAACCTTTTGGTCACTCTTTGGGAAGCCTTGCCTATGAGAGTTCTCCAGAGTTTCATTCAAATGAGCTTCCTCAACATTTAATGGTTCTTGAAACCCACAGTGCATACAAACACAATAGAAATACAAGCAGTTCAGAAGAGGCATGGTGTATAGTTGGACTTTCCTTTTGCATTATGTAGGGTAGGTGTTATAAATCTAGTTAATTTTTAATTGAAATAGTTCTCCTTGTGTTTTTTAAGTTAATAAATATGTGAATTCCTCTATCCCTTTCTCTGTAGCCTATTCATCACATGTATTTTTATATAAACATATAGAATCCTACCTGGTATCACATATACATTCTTGTGAGGTGATTGACATGGCAGATACAAATTATGACAAGAGATCACTCCTCCTAAATGCTATTGGATCTTAAAATTCAACCTAAGGGTAACCTTTCTAGTTTAACAACATTATTCATAAATCCATGTTCAGTAAAATTAATATTTTTGGATCTGTGGACGATATATATTTCATCATGAATTTCAATTGGCATATATATTGCCACTTTATAATGTCTGTGTGTGTTTTGCTCTTTGCTTAATTGCTTTGGAAAGGGATGTGTCTGAATCAGCCTCTTGGCCCTGTGTGAGGCTGTGGCTTAGATTTTCAGCACTTGATGGATCTAAAGAAAGATCCCATGGGTGCATCCAAAACCAAAATGGCCAAAAGAGCAGTTATTGTGGATGAAGACTCTCACCTTCTTCTCTAAGATTCCTGACATCCATCAAGTGAAAATAGGGATCCTTTGGGTCAAATGAGTTCTTTAAAGCCCTGCAGAGTTTAGCCCATAGGTGCTTGGGTTTTCTCATGAATCCAGTTTACATAAAGATTCTAAACCCCACAGTCAGTAGGCATCAAATTGGAGAAGCCAAGGAGTATTAACGGCAGGCGTATTTGATCACTCCTGGTTCACAGTCAGGATTTCCAGGCCACACTGACTTTAGGCAAATGAGGGGCAAGAAAGGTTATTTTGGACACTGTCTTGTGCTGTGCCCCTCATGGTAACCTCCATCCAGATGTTATGATGAGTGTCTACATGAAATAAGATAAGGGGCATGTGGGAGCATTTTGTTTTGAATTGTGGTAATTTGTTTGGTGCTTGGAACAGATGACTGGGTCCACCTGGGCTTGAACTCTGGTATGATTCCCCTGAGAGACTGAATTCTGGAAGTGACATAAGAGAAGTATTGTCATGAATTGTGTTTGGATTTTACTAGGCCATGCAACCAACATCTCAGGTATTAATTGTGGTGCAGGGAGATCTAGGTGCAGGGTGGCTTTGCCCACAGCACTGGGAATCTCAGCCTGGATATCACATGATTTTATTCTGAAATTCTTTAAAGCCACACTTGAGAGTCAAAACACATATGGACCTCACATTGTATACCTCAATGGGCCTGACTTCATGTTACCTTTTGGCCACTCTTTGGGAAGCCTTGCCTGTGAGTGTTCTCAAGATCTTTCATTGATATGAGCTTCTTCAACATTTAATGGTTCCTGAATGAATTGAAACCCACAGAGCCTCCAACTTTATCCTCGAAAAATGGCTTGATAAATACCATGAAATTTTTGAAATTCCCATCACCAGGTGGCACTGGAAAACTTTTGGATGTCCTGTTGCTGATCATGAGTGTATCAGACAGTGCCTTGACTGACTGGGTTTCATGAAAATTGTGTAGAACAGTGATGCCAGTAAGTTGGAGCCTGTTCATTAGTGGGCCTAGAGCAGTGGTGTGAAGGTGTGTGAAAAAACATGTGTGTTGGGGCATGTGGATCTGCCATTGGCTTCCAATTGCCTTGTGATTGACAGGGTACAGCCAGCAGACCCTTATATGTAAAGGCATCTTGTTATATGGATAGGTTTCTGGGAAATGTTCAGAATCAGGTTGCTATGGACAAAGGGGCAACCTATGTGGGACAGAATCCTGGTTGGTGCATTCTCATGCAGACCGTGTCCCTCCACACGTGACAGAACTCCCTCCAGCACTGTGTCCCAGTTGAACTCCTTGTATTTCATGAAGCAAATACCAAACTCCCAGTGCACCAGCAAGAAACACCACGAAAATTGGAGGATGACCAAATGGCTTCACAGTCAACCCGGGGAGACACTTACACCCCAGTGGCCATATTTTAACTACAAAAAGAGTATTCAGCACTGCTGCCTCATTTTCATTGGAAAATTAGAAACAATGTCCTTCAGGTCACATATTTGCACACCCAGATTTGATGGTCACACAACAAAGGAAGCTAAAGCTCCTGACAACAACATGTATTTTAAGAGCCCAACCTCAGAGAGTTTCTCAAGAAGTCTTTACACAAGCAGAGCTCAATGTTTGTGGAGTGTTTACCCTGTCCCTTACTATTGGAAACTCCTCTACCACCTACAAGTTTGTGAACTCCTGAGCATTTTTTATTCCTGATATGTATTTACAGATTTTCTAACTTTTCTCCTTTATTGTATCTTACTTGGAACTAAGGTAATGCCAAGGCAATCTTCTGGATGAGAGTGTGAACATTATTGTGTAGCACATATTTGCATACCCTTTAGAGTCATTTTCCAATTTTCCATTCGAAATACTGAATCCCTGACACTAACGCATACCCTAATAAACTCTGACTACTACTCCTAATATGATGGAGAAAAATAACACAAACAGAATAGGAATACTAGCAGTTCAGAGGAATCATGGTGTATAGTTGGACTTGTTTTTTGCATGATTAATTGTAGGTGTTATAAATCTAGTCAATTTTTAATTGAAATAGTTCTCCATGTGTTTTTAATGTTAACAAATATGTGAATTCCTCTCTCCCTTTCTCTGTAGCCTATTCAGCACATGTATTTTTAAATGCACATATAGAACACTACCTGGTATCACACCTACATTCTTGTGAGGAGGCTAAATTGGCAAATACAATTTGTGAGAAATGATCACTCCTGTTAAACTCTGTTGGAACTGAAAATTTAACCTAGGGGTGTGTTTCCTAGAAGAACAACATTATACATAAATCCATGTTCTAAAAGAAATAATTTTGCATCTGTGGAAGATATATATTTCATGATAAATTTCGATTGCTAATTTATTGTCTGTGTGTGTTTTTTTTGTATATATATTTATATATACACTCTCCAGATTTTTCAAAATATGAAATATATGTGTCTTATATACACTCACTAAATTCATTCATGTTCATGTATATGGATTTATAATCAACTTTTCACAAGATCATTCTCAGAAATATTCATCCACCTGAAATACATATTGTTTGCAGTACTAAAAACTAACTTCAGTTAATGTTGCATACAAATACTAATACTTCTACAGTAACTGACCCAGTTTAACATCAATGCAAGTACATTCCTATGTGACATGATGTGTATTTTGAAATTTATTTTAATTCAACACTGGTACATTACTATTTCTTCAATTTATGCACATCATAGGATACATATTTCATCCACAAGTTAGCAAACTTATAGGCATTTGTTTCACTTTCAATCACTTCCTGCTTCAGAACACATGGATTCTTCCAGGTTTCTTGACTGGTCTTATCATGAGACTTCTTTCCAAATACATTATTTTTGATTTCCTTTATCACTTTTGAAGCAAAACTGACACTCACTTTAAGATAAACCATAACTATAATATCACCATTAGATGTATAACTGGTTGGAAGGAATGATTTCATATCAATATAGTATTTCTTATATATATTCTGATATCAGTTTAATCCATTATTTAAAGTGGAACCAGGTATATTATTTATTCACTATATGGTCTATTCATGCATTATCTCTATATTCATAGACACAGGGTACACCTCTTAGTATGCCCAATACTAATTTATTCTTCTTCTAAATATTGCTCCCAGAAATGGTGGAAGAAATACTCATGCCACCTGATCTACATATGCATGTTACCACAGTAATATTCTGGACACAAAATGCAAAAGTCACACGTATGATTGTACCAAAGCCTAAATGGAAACTGAAGATGGATTACTAAAAACATCCATATCCAGGTTGCCTAATGCTCTCAAATGTCAATCCTATTGGTGACCACATTTTTGTTTCTTCCTAAGATTATATATTCAACCTCAAAACTGTTGGAAATGTCTAGTTTTTTCACTCACTTTATGCTTTGCCTGATTTCCTAATGTCTCTATTGATATCTACTTTCCTACATATTTTTCCCAGTTCAACATTGTGACTGACCCTTCACATGTGATGACATTGACATTCACTCTCTAACCAAAACCCTATTGCTAATGAACTTTGGTCCAAATCCTATACTCTATCTTCTTCCGAAACATACTGACTATCTTCCTGATCCTATCGACTATCCCTTTTTGAGTGGATGTACTCTACTACATTCAATCATCCGAGGTACAAGGTCCTATGCCATTGTATATCGATTTTTCTGAAATATGTATGCAGAACCTAATTCAAAGCTACGTGTCCCAATCTATTGCCCAATGCACTTCTGAGCTTCAAATCTTACCTAGATTTCTGTTTCCATACTTATATTTAACCACTATATTTCTATATATTGCAGGTTCCCAATACCATTATTCATCCCGCAGAATGATTCCTAACCCAAATCGAACCTGTTATTAACCCTAACCATACACTGTTGCCTCAATCTAACATTACAAAAGAGCAGGGACAGGGCTATTCTTTCAATAAGGGATGTAGGTGATCTTCCAACTGCTGAGAACCTCAAAGTTCGATGTAGAAATTATCCCTGGAGAAGATGTAGGCAGCTATGAAGGACCTGAATGAGCAAAAGCCATCTTCCATGGCAAACAACCTGCACAGGACGAAGGGATGTGTATGCATCAGACTCTCTCTTCTTAATGTAGAGAAGATGGACCTAACCAGGCCTTCGTGGAGAGCTGTTCCATGGTGTCTATTTTGATATACCATTCTAACTAGTCAAATTGTCACAGGAAGTAGGGGCACCCTCCAACTCATGGGACCATTGTAAGCAAGTGTTAGGACAAAGTTGTTGCCAAGGCAGTGGCCTCATTCAGTTCCAAAGAAAGTGACATACCTCATTTTCTTGGTGATGGAACTCTCTGAAATTGGGATGCAAGAAGCCAGGCACCAAGAGCCAGTCCCAGTCCCAGTCCCAGTGGGCTCACTTGTTTGGATTTACCAAGTACAGAGTCAGACCTTCTTGGTACCTACTGATGTGAGGATGGCCAAATGCCAGTAGAGCTCTGAAGAGGGGCCTTTCTTGAGACAGCAGGTTGTGGCTAACCACTGGCTCCTCCCAGAATAACAGAGTTGGCCAAGGAGACAAGATCTGAGACCAGACAGGCCATTTCGAGTGGAACATAGTATGGCCCACCAGTCAGAGGACACTCCAGATAGTTAAAGACCTATTTTTGGGAAGGAGGTGCCTTTTTGGTTGTGGGTGTGAGTTTGTGGTTTTGTTTCATGTTCTGAGAATAGGTAGGAAAGGTGGTTGGTTTGGTTTGGAGTCGACTTTTTCTAGTAAGTCTTTAGACAAGGCGAGTGTTTCTATGTCTGTGTAGCCACTGTGTCCGTGGTTTTAGACATTAGAAACGAGAATGCATCAATGGAGGTGTCCTGTCTAGTAGAAAGATTCACAGCATTCATCCTGCACAATTGATTAATGGACTGTTGCTTGCCTTATGGATGGGAAACACCTACTAACTTCCTAAGTTGCTGTTTTCTTCCTGAATTCTGGCCACTCTCCAGAATAGTATCATGGTTTATTGTTCAAGATATGTACCACCTCCAAACTCTGTGACATGGCCATGTCCTTGATAGCTGAAGGGAATGGGAACATCTCAGAAAACTCAGATACCAGTGTGACCAGTAAAGTCTCAGTGGAGAAACCCTGCTTGGCTCCATTTGCTTATCTATGTTTCTGTTGCCTTGAATGTCAGGAAGGTCTTTGCCTCAGGCCACCCCTTTGTGAAGCCTGAAGAAATAGTTTTCAAATGGAAATGAATGGGCATCACCTGTGGCTCTTTGCTTAATTGCTCTGGAAAGGGATGTGTCTTAATCAGACACTAGGCCCTGTTTGAGGCTGTGGCTAAAATTCTCAGCTCTTGATAGATCTAAAGAAGATCCCATGTGTGCATCCAAACCAAAATGGCAAAAAATCTGTCATTGTGGATGAAGTCTCTTGCCTTCTTCTGTTTGGTTCCTGACCTCCATCAAGTGAGAATAGGGATCCTTTGGATCAAATGAGTTCTTCAAATTCCTGCAGAACTGCTTGGGTTGTCTCATGATGCCAAATCACATAAAGAATCTATACCTGACAGTCAGTAGGCCTCAAATTGGAGAAGCAGAGCAGTATTTATGGCAGGCCTATTTGATCACTCCTGGTTCATAAGAAGGGTGAACAGGCCACCCTTACTTTGGACATATCAGGGGCAAGGGTGCATTATTTGGACACTGTCTTGGGCTGCGCCACTCTTGGAAACCTGCAGCCAGAGTTAATGATGAGTGTTTATATGGTTAAAGATAAGGGCAATGTGGGAATGTTTTGGTTTTAAATGTGGTCATTTTTGTGGCGTTTGGAATAGATGACTGGGTCCACATGGGCTTGAACTCTGGTGTGATTCCTCTTAGAACCTGAGTTCTGAAACTGACCTCAGAGAAGTATTGCCATGAGTTGTGTTGGGATTGTAGGAGGCCATGCATAAGAGTCGCCCTTGAAACCTGAGATCTAGGCCCAGGAAAGCTTTCAACAGAGCACTGAGAATCTCAGCAAGGATATCACATGATTTTATTCTGAAAAACTTGGCAGCCACAGTTAAGAGTCAAAACACACAAGGACCTCACATTATAGACCTTAAAGGGCCTGGCTTCATGTGACCTTTTGGGCACACTCTGAGAAGCCTTGCCTGTGAGAGTTATTCAGAGCTTTCATTGAAATGAGCTTCCTCACCATTTAATGGTTCTGGGATGAATGGAAACCCCAAAGTGCCTTCAACTTCATTCTTGAAAAATGGATAGATAAATATCAAAAAATTTTTGAAATTCCCAATGACCAGGTGGCACTGGATAACCATTGGATGTCCCATTGCTGATCATGAGTGTACCAGACAGTGCCTTGATTTACTGGGTTTCTTGAAAATGGTGTAGAACAGAGATGCCAGTAAGTTAGAGCGTGCTGAGTAGTGGGCCTAGAGCAGTGGTGTGCAGGTGTGTGATAATACATCTGTGGTGTGGCCATGTGGATATTACATTGGCTTCCAAATTGCTTGTGACTGACTTCGTGCAGCCATCAGACCATTATATGAAATGGCATCTTGTAATATGGAGAGGTTTCAGGGCAATGTTCAGAATCAGGTTGGTATGGTCAAGGGGGCAAGCAATGTGGGATAGAAGCCAAGTTGGGGCATTCTCCTGCAGACCCTGATCCACCACATGTTACAGGACTCCCTCCAGCACTGTTTCCCAGTTGAATTCCTTGTATGTCGTGAAGCAAATACAAAACACCCAGTGCAGCAGCAAGAAACACCAGGAAAAGTGGAGGATGACCAAATGGCTTCAAAGTCCACATGGGGAGACACTTAGCCCCCAGTGACCACAGTTTAGCTACAAAGAGTGAATTCAGCACTGCAGCCTCATGTTCATTGGAAAATAAGAAACCATGTCCTCCAGGTCACATAGATGCAGACCAAACTTTGATGGTCTCACTACAAAGGAAGTTAAGCTCCTGACAACAACATATATTTCAACTACCCAAACTCAGAGGCAGTTTCTCAAGAAGTCTTTAGGCCAGCATAGCTCCATGTTTGTGGAGGGTTTACACTGTCCTTTACTTTTGGAAACTGTTCTACCACCTCCATAGTTGTGTAATGCTGAGCATTTTCCAGTCCAGATATGTATTCACATATTTTCTAACTCTTCTCCTCTAATTGTGTCATACTATGGGCGAAGATAATTTCAAGGCATTCTTCTGGATGAGAGTGGGAATATTTTTTGTAGCACATATTTTCATGCTTATTAGATTCATTTTCCTATTTTCTACTTGAAATACTGAATCCCTGACACTAACCCATAACCTACTATACTCTGACTACTAATCCTAATATGATGGAGAAAAATAACTAAAACAGAATAGAAATACAAGCATATCAGAGGAGGCATAGTGTATAGTTGGACACGGCTTTTGCGTGACAAAGTGTTGGTGTTATAAATCTAGTCAATTTGTAATTGATATAGTTCTCCATGTGTTTTTAAAGTTAACAAATATGTGAATTCCTCTCTCCCATTCTATGTAGCCTATTCAGCACATCTATTTTTATATGCATATATAGAATCCTACCTGGTATCACACGTACATTCTTGTCAGGTGTCTGACTTGGCAGATACAAATTGTGAGAAGTGATCACTCCTCCTAAACACTGTGGGATCTGAAAATTCATCCTCTGTGTGAGCTTCCTAGTTGAACAATATTATACATAATTCCATGTTCAGGAAAATGAATATTTTTCGATCTGTGGATGATATATATTTCATGATGAATTTCGATTGGCATATATACTACTACTTTTTAATGTGTGTGTGTGTGTGTGTGTGTGTATACACACTCCAGATGTTTTAAAATATTAAATATATGTGTCTTATTATACACTCCTTAATTTCATTCTAGTTCATGTATGAGGATTTATAGTCAACATTTCACAAGATTATTCTCGGAAATATTCAACCACCTGAAATACTATTTGTTTCCTATTACTGAAAATTAACTTCAGTGAATCATGAATACAAATCCTAATATTTCTACAATAATTGACCCAGTTTCTCATTAATGCAAGTAGATTCCTATGGGACATGATGTGTATTTTTATGTTCATTCTTATTCACCACTGGTATTTTACTATTTCTTCAGTTTATGCACATTATAAGATATATATTTCATCCACAAGTTACAAAATTATAGGCATTTGTTTCACTTTCAATCATTTTCTGCTTCGAAACACATGTATTCCTCCATGTTTCTTGACTGGTCTTCTCATGAGACTTCTTTCCAAATACATTATTTTCGATTTCCATAATCACTTTTGAAGCAAAACTCACACACCCTTCATGATAATCCATAACCCCAATATTACCATTAGATGTATAACTGGTTGGAATGAATGATTTTGTATCAATATAATATTTCTTATATATTTTCAGATATCAATTCAATCCATGATTTAAAGTGAAACCAGTTATATTATTTATTCACTGTACAGTCTATTCATGCTTTTTCTTTATATTCATAGACACAGGGTACACCTCTTTGTAAACCCAATACTAATTTATACGTCTTCAAATTATTGGTCTCAGAAATGATGGAAGAAATACTCATGTCACCTTATCTACATATACATTTTATCACAGTAATATTTGGACACAAAAAGAAAAGGTCACACTTATGTTTGTACCAAAGCCTAAATGTAAAGTGAATATGGATTACTAAAAACATCCATGTCCAAGTTGCCTAATGCTCTCAAAAATCAATCCTATTTGTGACAATATATTTGTTTCTTCCTAAGATTATATATTCAAATTCAACCCTGTTGAAAACATCTAATCCTTTCTCTCACTTTATACTTTTCCTGATTTCATAATGTCTCTATTGATTGCTTTCCTACATATTTTCCCCAGTTCATCATTGTGACTGACTCTTCACATGTGCTGACATTTCCATTCACACTCTAATCGAAACCCTATTGCTAAGAAACTTTTGTTCCAAATCCTATAATCACTCTTCCTCCTAAACCTACTGACTATCTTCCTAATCCTACCTATTAACGCTTTCTGACTGGATGTTCTCTTCTACATTCAATAATCCAAGGTACAGGGTCTTATGCCATTGTATATCGATCTCTCTGAGACATCTCTGCAGAACATAATTCAATGCTAAGTATCACAATCCCTTGATCGCAATTCTAAGTATCACAATCCCTTGAAGCCCAATCCCCTTCTGGGCTTCAAATTTTACTTAGATTTCTGTTTTCCTACATACATTTCACCTCATTATTCTTGTACAATTATTCATCCAGCAGAATAATTTCTAACCCAAATCGAACATGTTATTAACCCTAACCATACACTGTTCCCTCAATCTAACTTTACAGAGGAGCAGGGACAAAGTTGGTCTTACAATATAGGAATGTAGGGGATCTTCCACCTGCTGAGAACCACAAAATTCCATGCAGAAATGATCACTGGAGAAGATGTAGGCAGCTATGAAGGACCTGAGAGAGCAAAAGTCATCTTCCCTGGCAAACAACATGGTCAGAATGAAGGGTTGTTTCTGAATCAGCCTTTCTCTTTTTAATGTAGAGAAGATGGACCAAACCAGGCCTGTGTGGAGAGCTGCTCCCGGGTGCCTATGGTTGATATAGCATTCTAACTTGTGAAAGTGTCACAGGAAGTAGGGACAGCCTCTTTCTCATGGTAGCCTTGGAAGCAACTGTTAGGACAAAGAGGTTGCCAAGGCAGTGATCTGATTCAGTTCCTGAAGGAAGTGACCTCACATCACTTCTTTGGTGTTGGAACTCTCTGAACTTGGGATCCAGGAAGACAGGAACCCATAGCCAGTCCAGTCCCAGTCCCAGTGGTCTCCTTGTTTGGATTTACCAAGGACACAGACATTCATTTTTGGTACCTACTGATGTGAGGATGTCCAAAACGCAGGAAAGCTCTGAATAGGGTTTTTCCTGAGAAAGCAGGTAGTGGCACACTGCTGGCTCCTGACAAATTCACAGAGTTGCACAAGGAAAGCAGGTCTGAGACAGGAAGGCCATTTATTTGGAACATACTATGGCCCACGAGTCAGTGGAAACTCCAGATAGTCACAGACCTACTTGGGGGAAGGAGGTGTCTTTGTGGGTGTGGGTGGGGATTTGTGAATTTGTCTCATGTTCTGAGAATAGGTAGGAATGGCGGTTTGTTTGTTTTGGCGGGACCTGTTTGTAGTAAGTCGTTTGACAAGGCATGTGTTTGGATATCAGTGTATCCCACTGTGCCCCTGGTTGTAGACATTAGAAAAGAAAATGCATCAATGGATGAGTCCTGTCTAGTTGAAATCTTCTCAGCATTCATCCTGCCCGATTTATGAATGGACTGTGGCTTGTCTTATAGATGGGCAACACCTACTATCTTCCTAAGTTCCTGTTTTCTTCCTGAATTGTGGGCACTCTCCAGAATAGACTGATGGTTTTGTGTCCAAAATATGTACCACCTCCAAGCTCTGTGACATGGCCATGTACTACATAGCTGAAGGGAATGGTGAGCATCTCAGAAAACTCAGATATCAGTGTGACCAGGAAAGTCTCAGTGGAGAAACCCTGCTTTGGGAATTTTGCTTACCTATTGTTCTGTTGCACTGAATGTCAGGAACATCTTTGCCTCAGGCCACCCCTTTGTGAAGCATGAAGAAAACAGTTTTCAAATGGAAATAAATGGGCATCACCTGTGGCTCTTTGCTTAATTGCTTTGGAATGGGATGTGTCTGATTCAGGCTCTTGGCCCCCTGTGAGGCTGTGGCCTAGATTCTCAGAACCTGAGGGATCTAAAGAAAGATCTCTTGTGTATCCAAAACCAAAATGGCCAAAAGAGCAGTCATTGTGGATGAAGTCTCTCGAATTCTTCTAAGGATCCTGACCTCCATCAAGTGAGAATCAAGATCTTTTTGGTCAAATGAGTTTTTCAAAGCCCTGAAGAGGCTAGCCCAGAGGTGCTTGGTTTTTCTCATGACTCCATTTAACATTAAGAATCTAAACCGAAGAGTCAGTAGGCCTAAAATTGGAAAATCGAAGCAGTATTAACAGCAAGCCTTTTTGATCACTCATGGTTCACCGGAAGGGTGTCCAGGCCACCATGACTTTAGGCAAATGAGGGGCAAGGGAGCTTATTTTGGATACTGTCTTAGGCTGCGCAACTCATGAAAACCACCAGCCAGTGGTTATGATGTGTGTCTATATGGAAGAAGATGAGGGCCATGTGGGAGTGTTTTGGTTTTAATTGTGGTCATTTGTGTGGCGTTTGGAAGAGATGACTGGGTCCACCTGGGATTGAACTCAGGTGTGATTTACCTTAGAGACTGAGTTCTGGAACTGACCTCAGAGAAGTATTGCCATGAATTGTGTTGGGATTTTAGCAGGCCATGCATGAGAGTCACCCTTGGAAACTGAGACCTAAGCCCAGGGTTCCTTTCCACAGAGCACTGAGAATCTCAGCAAGGATATCACATGATTTTATTTTGAAAGACTTGACAGCCATAGTTGAGAGTCAAAACACACATGGACCTCACATTGTAGACCTCAATGGGCCTGGCTTCATGTGACCTTGGGCCACTCTTTGGGAAGCCTTTCCTGTGAGAGTTCTCCAGAGCTTTCATCGAAATGAGCTTACTCAATATTTAATGGCTCCTGAATGAATTTAAACCCACAGTGCCTCCAACTTCATCCTTCAAAAATGGCTAGATAACTACCACCAAATTTTGAAATTCCCATGACCAGGTGGCACTGGAGAACCTTTGGATGTCCTGTTGCTGATCATGAGTGTACCAGAAAATGCCTTCATTGACTGTATTTCATGAAAATGGTGTAGAACAGAGATGCCAGTAAGTTGGAGCCTGCTGAGTAGTGGGCCTAGAGCAGTTGTGTGCAGGTGTGTGACAATACATCTGTGGTGGGGTCATGTGGATCTTACATTGGCTTTCAAATGGCTTGTGACTGACATGGTGCAGCTAGCAGAACTTTGTATGTAAAGGCATCATGTTACATGGAGAGTTTTCAGGGCAATATTCAGAATCAAGTTCCTATGGTAAAGGGGGCAAGCAATGGGGGATAGAAGCCTGGTTGGTGCATTCTCCTGCAGACCTTGACACACCATACGTTACAGGACTCCCTCCAGCATTGTGTCCCAGTTTAACTCTTTGTATGTCATGAACCAAATACAAAACACCCACTGCAGCAGCAAGAAACACCACGAAAAGTGGAGCATGACCAAATGATTTCAAATTCCAGACGGGGAGACACTTATCCCCCAGTGGCCACAGTTTAGCTACAAAGAGTGAATTCAGCACTGCTGCCTCATGTTCATTGGACAATAAGAAGTCATGTCCTCCAGGTCACAAAAATGCAGACCCAAGTTTGATGGTCTCACTACAAAGGAAGCTAAAGGTTCTGACAACAACATATATTTCAAGTACCCAACCTCATTGTCAGTATCTCCAGAAGTGTTTAGGCCAGCAGAGTTCCATGTTTGTGGAGTTTTACCCTGTCCCTAAGGTTTAGAAACGTCTTTTCCAC
This sequence comes from Callospermophilus lateralis, assembly GCF_048772815.1. NCBI lineage: Eukaryota > Metazoa > Chordata > Mammalia > Rodentia > Sciuridae > Callospermophilus > Callospermophilus lateralis. The sequence goes on from NW_027514434.1 coordinate 716,944, forward strand.
CTCAAAGGTTGTGAACTACTGAGCATTTTCCATTCTACGTATGTATTCACAGATTTTCTAACTCTTCTCCTCTAATTGTTTCTTACATGGGGCGTGGTTATTTCAGGCCATTGTTCTGAATGAGAGTGGGAATTTTTTGTGTGTAGCACATATTTGCATACACATTGGATTCATTTTCCAATTTTCCATTCGAAATACTGAATCCCTGACACGAACCCATACCCTACTAGACTCTGACTACTAATTCTAATATGATGCAGAAAAGTAACACAAACAGAATTGAAATACAAGCAGTTCAGACGAGGCATGGTGTATAGTTGATCTTGCCTTTTTCATGATAAATGTTAGGTGTTATAAATCCAGTCTATTTTTAATTGAAATAGATCTCCATGTGTTTTTAAAGTTAACAAATATGTGAATTCCTGTCTCCCTTTGTCTGTAGCCTATTCAGCAATGTATTTTTATATGCACATATCAAATCCTACCTGGTGTCACACCTACATTCTTGTGAGGTGACTGACTTGGGAGATACAATTTGTGAGAAGACATCACTCCTCCTAAACGCTGTTGGAACTGAAAATTCAAATAATGGGTGAGCTTCCTAGTAGAACAACATTATACATAAATCCCTGTTAAGAAAATTGAATATTTTTGGATCTGTGATTGATGTATATTTCATGGTGAATTTCGATTTGCATATATGTTGCTACATTTTAATATCTGTGTGTGTGTGTGTGTGTGTATACACACACACACCCACACACTCTCCAGATTTTTCAAAATATGAAATATATGTATCTTATTTACACTCCCTAAATTCATTTATGTTCAAGTATGTGGATTTAAAATCAACTTTTCACAAGATTTTTCGCAGAAATATTTATCCACCTGAAATACATATTTGTTTCCTAGTACTGAAAACTAACTTCAGTGAATGGTACATACAAATCCTGTTGATAGCCACAGCCAAGGTTCTCCAGTAAGGACCATATGTAGTTTTGAACAACCAAAGGCAGACATGGTCCCTAAGCCACATGCTTGTTGTTTAAACAGAGAGGGGGAGATGTTGAGAGCCACAGCCAAAGGGGCCCCAGGAAACCTCCAACTGCCAGCAAACTTCCAGCTGCCGGCTGATGATTGGCTCACAGCGGCCCCAGCAACATCTAGCTCATTGGCTCCTCTGTGGTGATGCTCACTGCAGATGCTCATTGAGCTGTTTCCCCGCCCATTCAGACTGCCAGTGGATGATTGGCTCACAGAGGCCCCAGCAACATCTAGCTGGTTGGCTCCTCTGTGGTGATGCTCAATGGGATGTTTCCTTGCCCTTTCAGACAACGGAGCTGCTCATTGGTGGACTTTTTTGGCTCCGCCCATGTGACCCAGCCAATCGGCCTCAAAAGGAGGAGGCTTGTGGTTGAGGGAGAGGCTTGTGGGAAGACTGTGGTGGCAGTTGGGCTCTGAGGGTTTTTCCTGAGAAGCTGTTTTGTTTGGTTTGTGTGGTTCTAAAAATAAAGTTCGTTTCTTTTGACAGTTGGCTCCTGAATTGTGCCCAGCCAGACTGATGATAATCATGTAAAATGTTGATTTTAAATCCACATACATGAACTTGAATGAATTTAGGGAGTGTATAATAAGACACATTTATTTCATATTTTGGAAAATCTGGAAAATCTCGTGAATATATATATATATATATATATATATATATGTATATATATATATATATATATACATACATATATATAAATATATATATATACATATATATACATATATATACATATACACACACACACAACAATAAAATGTAGCAATATATATGCCAATCAAAATTTATCATGAAATATATATCATCCACATATCTAAAAATATTCATTTTACTGAACATGGATTTATGTATGATGTTGTTCACTAGGAAGCTCACCCATAGGTTGAATTTTCAGTTCCATCAGTATTTAGGGGAAGTTATCTATTCTCATAATTTGTATATTCCAAAGTCAGTGAGCTCACAAGAATGTACGTGTGTTACCAGGTAGGAGTCTATATATGCATAAAAATATACATGTTCTAAAGAGGCTACAGAGAAAAGGAGACAGGAATTTACATATGTGTTAACTTTGAAAACTCATGGAGAAATTTTACAATGAAAAGTTGACTAGATTCATAACACATATCCTTGATAAAGGAGAAGGAAAATCCAAGTATACACCATGCCTCCTACAAAAGGCCTGTATTTCTATTCTGTTAGGTTTCTTTTTCTCCATCATTTTAGGATAAGTAGTCAGAGTCTAGTAGGGTATGGGTTAGTGTCGGGAATTCAGTATTTCAAATGGAAAATAGGATAATGTATCCAATGTGTATGCAAATATGTGCTACGCAATAATCTTCCCACTCTCACCTAGAACAATGCCTTGACATTACCTTTGACCCAAGTGAGACACAATTAGAGGAGAAGAGTAAGAAAATCTGTGAATACATATCTGGAATGGAAAATTCTCAGGAGTTCTCAACCTGGGAGCAGGTAGAGGAGTTTCCAGAAGTAAGGAACTGGGTAAACACTCCACAACCATGGAGGTCTACTGGAAAAAAGACTTCTGGAGAAACTGCCTCTGAGGTGTGGCACTTGAAATATATGTTGTTGTCAGTAGCTTTTTCTTCATTTGTAGTGAAACCATCAAAGCTGGGTCTGAATCTATGTGACCTGGAGAACATGGTTTCTTATTTTCCAATGAACCTGAGGCAGCAGTGCTGATTTTTCTCTTTGTAGGTAAACAGAGGCCACTGGGCCAAAGTGTCTAACTGTGTGGACGATGAAGCCATTTAGTCATCCTTCAATTTTCATGGTGTTTCTTGGTGCTGAACTGGGAGTTTGGTATTTGCTTCAAGAAATACAAGGAGTTCAACTGGGACATAGTTTTGGAGGGAGTTCTGTGACATGTGGTGGGTCAGAGTCTCCAGGAGAACGCACCAATCCGGCTTCTATCCCACATAGCTTGCCCCCTTGACCATAGCAACCTGATTCTGAACATTGCCCTGAAACCTCTCCATATAACAAGATGCCTTTGCATATAAGGGTCTGCTGGGTGCACCATGTTAGCTAAAAGCCATTTGGAAATCAATGGCAGATCCACATGGCACCACCATAAATATTTTATCACACACCTGCACACCACAGTTCTGGGCCAAATACTCCGCAGTCTCCATCTAACCGGCATCTCTGTTCTACACCACTTTCATTATACCCAATCAATCAAGGCACTGTCTGGTACACTAATGATGAGCAACAGAACATCAAAGGTTCTCCAGTGCCACCTCATCATGCGAATTTCAAAAATTTCATGGTATTTATCTAGCCATTTTACAAGGATGAAGTTGGAGGCATTATTTGTTTCAATTCTTTCAGGAATTATTCAATGTTGAGGAAGCTCATTTCAAGGAATGTTCTGGAGAACTCTCACAGGCAAGGCTTTCCAAAGAGTGGCCAAATAGTCACATGAAGCCAGGCCAATTGAGGTCTACAATGTGAGGTCCATGTGTGTTTTGACTCTCAACTATGTCTGGCAAGTATTTCAAAATAATATCATATGATATTCTGTCTGAGATTCCCAGTGCTCTGTGGAAAGCCACCCCGGGCCTAGATCTCAGTTTCAACGGGCGACTCTCATGGGTGGCCGCCTAAAATCCCAACACAAATCATGGCAATACTTCTCTAAGGTAAGTTCCAGAACTCAGTCTCTAAGGGGAATCACACCAGAGTTCAAGCCCTGGTGGACCCAGTCATCTCTTCCGACTGCCACATAAATGACCACAAGGAAAACCAAAAAACTCCCAAATGGCCCTCATCTTCTTCCATATAGACGCTCATCATAACCTCTGGCTTGACGTTTCCTTGAGGGGCACAGCCCAAGACAGTGTCCAAAATAATCTCCCTTTCCTCTCATTTGCCTAAAGTCAAGGTGGCCTGGAGACCCATTCTGTGAATCAGGAGTGATCAAATAACCCTGACTTTAGTACTGCTCTGCTTCTCTAATTTGAGGCCTACTGTCTGTGGAGTATAGATTCTTGATGTGAACTGGAGTAATGAAAAAACCCAATAACCCATTGGCTACCCTCTGCAGGGTTTTGAAGAACTCATTTGACCCAATAAATCCCTATTCTCATTTTATGGAGGTCAGGAACCTTACAGAGGAAGGTGAGAGACTTCATCCTTAATGAATGCTTTTTGGGCCATTTTGGTTTTTGATGTGCCTTCTGGAATGTTACATATGTTTTTTTTTTTTTTTTTTTGGTTTTAGTGCCTTCTGGAATGTTACATAATTTTTTTCTTTTGACATTATTGCCAGAGTTCCTATCTTCATCCCAGTGCAGGTGAAATCAAAGATAATTCCAATCTACAGCTTCTGCAATAGCCATCCCTGTACTGCTTGCAGAACTTGCCTGGACACATGTGAACTCACCTAAATGCATTGTGAACTATCTGTTGGTGCAGCGACTTGTCGTAGTGTTGGGGTATATTTGCTGATGATGTCATCGGTGGTACAATTTTTCCAAAAGGAGCCGTCAATTGGCTTGGTGTATCTTTCTCCCTTCTGCGTGTCATGATCGTCCAGCTAAAATTTGGGGGGGCCAACAGAGGTGAGGCAAAGAACCTCACCCACCCCCGCTGGTACAAAGACCTCTCCACAGGTGTGGCTCTATACTGGACGGGTAGTCAGTGACGGGTAAGATCCAATTGCAATGGTACCAACTTAACGGGTAAAGACCATATGTACTATTGGACAACCTAAGGCAGGCACGGTCCCTAAGCCACATGCGTGTTGTTTAAACAGAGAGGGGAAGATGTTGAGAGCCACAGCCGAAGGGGCCCCAGCAAAATTCCTGCTGCCAGCAAACTTCCAGCTGCCGGCTGATGATTGGCTCACAGCGGCCCCAGCAACAACTAGCTGATTGGCTCCTCTGCGGTGATGCTCAATGGGCTGTTTCCCTGCCCTTTCAGACCACAAAACTGCTCATTGGGGGACTTTTTTTGACTTTGCCCACATGACCCAGCCAATCGGCCTCAAGAGCAGGAGGATTGTGGGAGGCGGAGAGAGGCTCATGTGGGAGGGAGAGGTTTTGGGAAGCCAGTGGTGGCAGTTGGGGCTCTGAAGGTTTTTCCTGAGAGGCTGTTTTGTTTGGCGTGTGTGGTTCTAAAAATAAAGTTCGTTTCTTTTGGCAAGTGGCTCCTGATTGTGCCCAGCAAGACTGCGGCATTATCCTAATATTTCTACAATAACTGACCCAGTTTAACATCAATGCAAGTAGATTCCTGTGGGAGAGGACATGATGTGTATTTTGACGTTCATTTTTATGTAACAGTGGTACATTACTATTTCTTCAGTTTATGCACATCATAGGATATATATTTGATCCACAAGTTCACAAATATATAGGCATTTGTTTCACTTTCAATCACTTTCTGCTTCAAAACACATGTATTCCTCCAGGTTTCTTGACTGGTCTTTTCATGAGACTTCTTTCCAAACACATTATTTCCGATTTCCATAATCACTTTTGAAGCAAAACTCACACATTCTTCATGAAAAACCATAATGCTGATATAACCATTAGATATATTACTGGTTGGAATGAAGGATTGTATATCAATGTAAGATTTTCTGTATATTTTCAGATATCAATTCAATCCATTATTTAAAGTTAGAACCAGTTATAATATTTATTTACAGTATGGTCTATTCATGCATTATTTCTATAATTATAGACACAGTGTACACCATTTTTACCTCCAAAAATAATTTATACGTCTTCAAAATATTGCTCCCAGAAATGGTGGAAGAAATACTCATGTCACCTGATCTACATATACATTTTACCACAGTAGTATTCTGCACACAGAAAGAAGAGGTCAAACTTATGTTTGTACCAAAGGCTAAATGAAAAGTGAGCATGGATTACGGAAAACATCCATGTCCATGTTGCCTAATGCTCTCAAAAGTTCATCCTATTGGTGACTACATGTTTGTTTCTTCCTAAGATTATATATTCAAACTCAAGCCTGTTGAAAATGTATAATTCTATCACTCACTTTATACTTTGCCTGATATCCTAATGTCAATTGATATCTGCATTCCTACTTTTTTCCCCAGTGCATCCTTTTGACAGACTCTCCACATGTGCTGACAATTACATTCACTCTATCCGAAACCCTACAGCTAAAGATCTTTTTATCCAAATCCTATACTCACTCTTCTTTCAAAACCTACCAACTATCTTACTAAACCTACAAATTATCCCTTTTTGACTGGATGTTCTCTTCAACATTCAATAAACCAAGGTACAAGTAATTATGCCATTGTATATCGATTTATCTGAGACATCTGTGCAGAATATAATTCAAAGCTAAGAATCCCAGCTAAGGGTCCAATGCAATTCTGGGCTTCAAATATTACCTAGATGTCTGTTTTCATACTTATAATTCACTTATATTCTTATAAAGATCGCACGTTCCCAATACCATAATTCATCCCGCAGAATGATTCCTAACCCAAATGGAACATGTTATTAACCCTGACCATACACTGTTCTCTCAATCTAACTTTACTGAAGAGCAGGGACAGAGTTGGTCTTTCAATACAGAAATTAGGGGATCTTCCACTTGCTGAGAACCTCCAAGGTCATTAAAGAAATGATCCCAGGATTAAATGTAGGCAGCTATGAATGACGTCAGAGAGCAAAAGTCATCTTCCATGACAAACAACCTGGTTAGCATGAAGGGATGTGTCTGAATCAACATTTCTTTTCTTAATGTATAGAAGATGGACCAAACCACGCCTATCTGGAGAGCTTTTTTTGGGTGCCTATGGTTGATATACCATGCAAAATTGTGAAAGTTTCACTGGAAGTAGGGGCAGCCTCCAACTCATTGGACTCTTGGAAGCAACTGTTAGGACAAATTGGTTGCCAAGGCAGTAATCTGATTCAGTTCCTGAAGGAAGTGACCTACGTCACTTCCTTGGTGAAGGAATTCTCTGAACTTGGGATCCATGAAGACAGGCACCCAGAGCCAGTCCCAGTCCTAGTCCCAGTGGGCTCACTTGTTCGGTTTTACCAAGGACAGGGTCAGTCTTTCTTGGTACCTACCTATGTGAGGATAGCCAAAGGCCAGGAGAGCTCTGAAGAGGGACCTTTTCTGAGAAAGCAGGTAGTGGCTCACCGCTGGCTCCTGACAACTTCACAGAGTTGGCCAAGGAGACCAGATCTGAGTCAGGACAGGACATTTCGGGAGAACATTGTATGGCCCACCAGTCAGAGGACACTCTGGATACTCACAGACCTACTTGGGGGAAGGAGGTGCCTTTGTGGGAGTGGTTGTGGTTTTGTGGTTTTGTCACATGTTCTGAGAATAGGTAGAAAATGCGGTTTGTTTGGTTTGGATTGCACTGTTTCTAGTAAGTCGTTTGACATGTGAGTGTTTCTATGTCTGTGTATCCCACTGTGTCTGTGGTTGTAGACATTAGAAAAGAGAATGAATTAATGGATGTGTCCTGTCTAGTAGAAAGCTTCCTGGCATTCATCCTGCCCAATTGATGAATGGACCGCGGCTTGCCTTCTGGATGGGCAAAACCTACTATCTTCCTAAGATCCTGTTTTCTTCCTGAATTCTGGCCACTCTCCAGAATAGGCTCATGGTTTTGTGTCCAAGATATATACAACCTCCAAGCTCTGTGACATGACCATGTACTTGATAGCTAAAGTGAATGGGGAGCATCTCAGAAAACTCAGATATCAGTGTGACCAGGAAAGTCTCAGTGGAGAAACCCTGCTTTGGGTCTTTTGCTTACCTGTTTTTCTGTTGCCCTAAATGTCAGGAAGGTCTTTGCCTCTGGCCACCCCTTTGTGAAGCCTGAAGAAAACAGTTTTCAAATGAAAATGAATGGGCATCACCTGTTGCTCTTTGTTTAATTGCTTTGTAAAAGGATGTGTCTGAATCAGCCTCTTGGTTCTGTGTGAGGTTGTGGCTTAGATTCTCAGCACCTGATGCATCTAAAGATAGATTCCATGTGTGCACTCAAAACAGAAATGGCAAATGAGTCTCTTGCCTTCCTCTATTAGATTCCTGACCTTCATCAAGTAAGAATCAGGATCCTTTAGTTCAAATGAGTTCTTTGAACCCCTGCAGAAGTGCTTGGGTTTGCTGATGACTCCAAATCACATAAAGAATCTATACCTGACAGTCAGTAGGCCTCAAATTGGAAAAGCAGAACAGTATTAACTACATCCCTATTTGATCAGTTCTGGTTCACAGGAAGGGTGTGTAGGCCACCCTGACTTTCGGCAAATTAGGGGCAAGGGAGCTAATTTTGGACGGTGTCTTGGTCTGCGCCCCTCATGGAAACCTCCAGCGAGAGGTTATGATGAGTGTCTATATGGAAAAACATGAGGGCCATGTGGGAGTGTTTTGGTTTCAATTGTGGTCATTTGTGTGGCAGTTGGAAAAGATGACTGTGTCCACCTGGGTTTCAACTCTTGTGGGATTCCCCTTGGAGACTGAGTTCTGGAACTGACCTTAGAGAAGTATTGCCATGAATTGTGTTGGGATTTTCGGAGGCCACACATGAGAGTCACCCTTGGAAACTGAGATCTAGGCCCAGGGTGGCTTTCCACAGAGCACTGGGAATCTCAGCGAGGATATCACTTGATTATATTCTGAAAAACTTGGAAGCAATAGTTGAGAGTCAAAACACACATGGACCTCACATTGTAGACCTCAATGTGGCTGGCTTTATGTGACATTGGGCCACTCTTTCGGAGGACTTGCCTGTGAGAGTTCTCTAGAGCTTCCATTGAAATGAGCTTCCTCAACATTTAATGGTTCCTGAATGAATTGAAACCCACAGTACCTCCAACTTCATCCTTGAAAAATGGCTAGAAAATACCATGAAATTTTTGAAATTTCCATGACCAGCTGGCACTGGAAATCCATTTGATGTCCTGGTGCTTATCATGAGTATACAAGACAGTGTCTGGTTTGACTGAGTTTCATGATAATGGTGTAGAAAAGAGATTCCAGTAAGTTGGAGCCTGCTGAGTAGTGGGCCAAGAGCAGTAGAGTGTAGGTGTGTGAAAAAACATCTGTGGTGCGGCCACGTGGATCTGCCATTGGCTTAGAAATGGTTTGTGACTGACATGTGCAGCTAGCAGACCTTTGGATGTAAAGGCATCTTGTTGAATGGAGAGGTTTCAGGGCAATGTTCAGAATCATATTGCTATGGTCAAGGGGGCAACTATGTGTGATAGAAGCCTGCTTGGTACATTCTCCTGCCGATCCTGACCACAACATGTGACAGAACTCCCTGCAGCACTGTATCACAGTTAAACTCCTTTATTTCGTAAAGTAAATACCAAACTTTCAGTGCAGCATCAAATAACATGACGAAATGTGAAGGATGATCAAATGGCTTCACAGTCCACACGGGGAGACACATAGACCCCAGTAGCCCCAGTTTGCCTACAAAGAGAGAATTCAGTACTGCTGCCTCGTGTTTATAGGAAAATAAAAAACCATGTTCTTCAGGTCACATAGATGCAGACTCAGCTTTGATGGTCTCACTACAAAGGAAGCTAAAGCTCCTGACAACAACATATATTTCAAGTGCCCAACCTCAGAGGCATTTTCTCAAGAAGTCTTAAGGCCGACACAGCTCCATGTTTGTGGTATTTACCCTGTCCCTTACTTTTGGAAACTCCTCTACCACCTTCAAGGTTGTGAACTCCTGAGCATTTTCCATTCCAGATATTTATTATGAACTCAAACAACAAGTGCTGGTGAGGATGTGGAGAAAAGGGTAAACTTGTACATTGCTCGTGGGACTGCAAATTGGTGCAGCCAAATTGGAAAGCAGTATGGAGATTTCTTGTAGAACTGGGAATGGAACCACCATTTGACCCAGGTATTCCCCTTCTCAGTCTATTCCCTAAAGACCTAAAAAAAATGCTACAGGGACACTGATACATTGATGTTCATAGCAGCACAATTTACAATAGCAAGACTGTGGAACCAACCTAGATGCACTTCCATAGATGAATGGATAAAAAATGTGGCATTTATACACAATGGAATATTACTCTGCATTAAAAAATGACAAAATGATATAACTTGCAGAGAAATGGATGGCATTAGAGCAGATTATGCTAAGTGAAGCTAGCCAATCCGTAAAACCAAATGCCAAATGTCTTTATTGATATAAAGAGAGTAACTAAGAACAGAGTAGGGACGAATAGAATTAGAAGAAAATTAACATTAAACAGGGATGAGAGGAGGAAGGGAAAGGGAGAGAGAAGGGAAATTGCATGGAAATAAAAGGAGACCCTCAGGGTTATATAAATTACATACAAGAGGAGGTGAGGGAAAGGAAAAAATTATACAAGGGGGAGAAATGAATTACAGTAAAGAGGTAGAGAGAGAAGAGGGGAGGGGAGGTAAGGGGAGGGGGATAGTAGAGGTTAGGAAAGGCAGCAGAATACGACAGACACTAGTATGGCAATATGTAAATCAATGGATGTGTAACTGATGTGATTCTGCAATCTGTTTACGGGGTAAAAATGGGAGTTCATTACCTACTTGAAACACAGTGTGGAATATGATATATCAAGAACTATGTAATGTTTTGAACAAGCATAAATAAAAATTAAAAAAAAAAGAAAACTAACTTTGGTGAATGGTGCAAAGAAATCCTAATATTTCTACAGTAACTGACACAGTTTAACATCAATGCGAGTAGATTCCTGTGGGACATGATGTGTATTTTGATGTTCATTTTTATTCAACACTGGTACATTACTATTTCTTCAGTTTATTCACATCATATTATAATATTTCATCCACAAGTAAGCAAATTTATCGTCATTTTTTTCAATCTCAATCACTTCCTTCTTCAGAACTCATGAATTCCTCGGTGTTCCTTGACTGGCCTTTTCATGAGACTTCTTTCCAAACACATTATTTTCGATTTCCATAATCACTTTTGAAGCAAAACTCACACAAACTTCATGATAAACCGTAACCTAATATTAACATTAGGTGTATAACTGGTTGTCATGAATGATTGCATATCAATATAAGATTTCTTATATATTTTCAGATATTAATTCAATCCATTACTTAAAGTGGAACAAGTTATATTATTTATTGAAATTAAGGTCTATTCATGCATTATCTGTATATTCATAGAAACAGGGTACACCTCTTTTTACCCCCAATGCTAATTTATACGTCTTCAAAATACTGCTCCTAGAAATGGTGGAAGAAATAATCATGTCATCTGATCTACATACACATTTTATCACAGTAATATTCTGGAAACAAAATGCAAAGGTCCCACTTAGGATTGTACCAAAGTCTAAATGGAAAGTGAACATGGATTACTAACAACATCCATGTCCATGTTGCCTAATGCTCTCAAATGTCAATCCTATTGGTGACCTACATATTTGTTTCTTCCTAAGATTAGATATTCAATCTCAACCCTGTTGAAAATGTCTTATCCTATCACTCACTTTATACTTTGCCTGATTTCCTAATGTCTCTATTGATATCTGCTTTTCTACAAATTTTCCCCATTTCATCATTGTGTCTGATTTCTTCATATGTGCTGACATTTATATTCACTCACTGCCCGAAAAAAAATTGCTAAAGAACTTTTGTTACATATCCTATACTAACTCTACTTGCTAAACATAACGACTATCTTCTTAATCCTACCGACAATCCCTTTTGACTCGATGTTCTCTTCAGCATTCAATCATCCAAGGTTCAAGTTCCTCTGCCATTGTATATCCATTTATTTGAGACATATGTGCACAATTCAAAGCTAAATATCCCAATCAACTGCCCAAAGCCCTTCTGGGATTCAAATCTTACTTTAATTTCTGTTTTCATACATATATTTAACCTCGATATTCTTATAAATATCACAGGTTCCCAATACCATTATTCATCCAGCAGAATGATTCCTAACCCAAATCGAACATGAAATTAACCCTAACCATACACTGTTCACTCAATCTAACTTTACAGAAGAGCAGAGACAGATTGTTCTTACAATACAGGAATGTAGGGGATGCTCCACCTGTTAAGAACCTCAAAGGTCCATGCAGAAATGATCCCTGGAGAAGATGTAGGCAGCAATGAAGGACCTGAGAGACAAAAAGTCATTTTCCATGGCAAACAACCTGGTCAGGATGAAGGGTTGTGTCTGAATCAGCCTCTCTCTTCTTAATGTAGAGAAGATGGACCAAACCAGGCTTGTGTGGAGAGCTGTTCCCGGGTGCCTAAGGTTGATATACCATTCTAAGTTGTGAAAGTGTCAAAGGAAGTAGGGGCAGCCTCCATCTCATGGGACCCTTGGAAGCAACTGTTAGACAAATTGGTTGCCAAGGCAGTGACCTCATTCAGTTCTTGAAGGAAGTGACCTACCTCACTTCCTTGTTGATGGAACTTTCTGAACTTGGGACCAAGGAAACCAAGCACCAGAGCCAGTCCCAGTCCCAGTCCAAGTGGTCTCATTTGTTTGGAATCACCAAGGACAGAGTCAGTCTTCTTGGTACTGACTGATGTGAGGTTGGCCAAATGCCAGGAAAGATCTGAACACGGGCCTTTCCTGACTAAGTATGTAGTGGCTCACCCCTGGCTCCTGACTGCTTCACAGAGTTGGACAAGGAGACCAGATCTGAGACAGGACAGACCATTAACGGGGAACATAGTATGGCAAACCTGTCAGAGGACACTCCGGATAATCACAGCCCTACTTTGGGGAAGGAGGTGTCTTTTTGAGTGTGGGTGTGTGGTTTTGTCTCTGTTCTGAGAATAGGTAGAAAAGGAGGTTTCTTTGGTTTGGAGTGAACTGTTTCTAGTAAGTCGTTTTACATGGTGAGTGTTTCTATTTCTGTGTATCCCACTGTGTCCGTGGTTGTATACATTATAAAAGAGAATGCATCAATGCATGTGTCCTCTTTAGTAGAAAGCTTTCCAGTATTCATCCTGCCCATTTAATGAATGGAGCGTGGTTTCCATATCGATAGGAAACACCTACTACCTTTTTAAGTCCCTGTTTTCTTTCTGAATTCTGACAACTCTTAAGAATAGGCTCTTGGGTTTGTGTCCAAGATATGTACCACCTCCAATCTCTGTCACATGGCCATGTACTGGATATCTGAAGGGAATGGCCAACATCTCAGAAAACTCAGATATCAGTGTGACCAGAAAAGTCTCAGTGGAAAACCCTGCTTTGGCTCTTTTGCTAACCTATTGTTCTGTTGCCCTGAATCTCAGGATGTCTTTGCCTCTGGCCACCCGTTTGGGAAGCCTGAGGAAAACATTTTTTCAAAAGGAAATGAAGGGCATCACCTGTGGCTCTTTGCTTAATTGCTTTGAAAAAAGATGTGTCTGAATCAGCCTCTTGGCCCTGTGTGAGGCTGTGGCTTAGATTCTCAGCACCTGATGGATCAAAAGAAAGGTCCAATGTGTGCATCCAAAACCAAAATGGCAAATATTCACTCATTGTGAATGAATTCTTTTACCTTCCTCTGTTAGGATCCTGAATTCCATCAAGGGAGAATAGGAATCCTTTGGGCCAAATGAGTTCTTCAAATCTCTGCAGAGGGGCTTGTGTTTTCTCATGACTCAAATTCACATAAAGAATCTAAACCACAGAGTCAGAAGGCCTCAAATTAAAAAAGCTGAGCAGTATTAATGTCAGGCCTATTTGATCACTCCTGGTTTACAGGAAGTGTGTCCAGGCCACCTTGATGTTAGACAAATGAGGGGAACAGGACCTTAATTTGGACACTGACTTGGGCTGTGGACCTCATTGAAAACTCCAGCCAGACGTTATAAGGAGTGTCTATATGGAAGAAGATGAGGACCATGTGGGAGTGTTTTGGTTTTAATTGTGGTCATTTGTGTGGCGGTTGGAAGAGATGACTGTTCCACTGGGCTTGAACTCTGGTGTGATTCCCCTTAGAGACTGAGTTCTTTAACTGACCTCAGAGAAGTATTGCCATGAATTGTGTTGGGATTTTAGGAGGCCACACATGAGAGTTGCCCTTGGAACCTGAGATCTAGGCCCAGGTTGGATTTCCACAGAACACTGGGAATTTCAGCCCGGATGTTACATACAATTTTTCTTAAAGACTTGGCAGCCATATTTGAGTTTAAAACACACATGGACCTCACATTGTAGATCTCAATGGGCCTGGCTTCATGTGACATTTTGGCCACCCTTAGGGAAACCATGCCTGTGAGAGTGCTCCAGTGCTTTCATTGAAATTACCTTCTTCACCATTTAATGGTTCCTGAATTAATTGAAGCCCTCAGAGACGCAAACTTCATCCTTGAAAAATGGCTAGAAAATTACCATGAAATTTTTGATATTTTCATGTTCAGCTGGCACTGAGAAAACTTTGGATGTCCTGTTTCTGATCCTGAGTATACCAGACACTGCCTTGATTGACTTTGTTTCATGAAAATGGTGTAGAACAGATATGCCAGTAAGTTGGAGCCTGGTGAGTAGTTGGCCTAGAGCAGTGGTATGCAATTGTCCGATAAAACATCTGTGTTGCGTCCATGAGGATCAGCCATTGGCTTCCAAATGGCTTGTGACTGACATGGTGCAGCCAGCAGACCCATATATGTAAAGGCATCTTGTTATATGGAGAGGATTAACTGCAATGTTCAGAATCATATTGCTATTCTCAAGGGGGCAATCTACGTGGGATAGAACCTGGGTTGGTGCATTCTCCTGAAGACCCTGACTCACCATACCTTAAAGAACTCCCTCCACCACTCTGTCCCATTTTAACTCCTTGTATTTCTTGAAGTAAATACCAAACTCCCAGTGGAGCAGCGAGAAACACCAAGAAAAGTGGAGGATGACCAATTGGCTTCACAGTCCACACTGAAAGACACTTAGACCCCAGTGTCCATAGTTTACGTACAAAGAGAGAATTCAGCACCGCTGCCTCATGTTCATTGGATAATAAGAAGCCATGTCCTCCAAGTAACATAGATGAAGACCCAGCTTTGATGGTCTCTCTACAAAGGAACTAAATCTCCTCAGAACATCAAATATTTCAAGTGCCCACCCTTAGAGGCAGTTTCTCAAAAAGCATTTAGGCCAGCAGAGCTGCATGTTTGTGGAATGTTTACCCTGTCCCTTACTTTTAGAATCTTCTCTACCACCTCCAAAGTTGTAAACTCCTGAGAATTCTCCATTCCAGATATATTCACAGATTTTCTAGCTCTTATCCTCTAATTGTGTCTTACTTGAGAAGAATGTAATGTCAAGGCATTGTTCTGGATGAAAGTGGGAAGATTTTTGTGTAGCACATATTTGCATACACATTGGATTCAATTTCCTATTTTCCATTAGAAATGCTGAATCCCTGAAACTAACATATACCCTATTAGACTCTGACTACTAATCCTAATATGATGGAGAAAAATAACACAAACAGAATAGAAATACAAGCAGTTTAGAGGAGGTATGTTTTATAGTTGGAGTTGCCTTTTGCATGGTATAGTGTAGCAGTTATAAATCTAGTCAATTATTTGTTGAAATAGTTCTCCATGCGTTTTTTAAGTTAACAAATAAGTGAATTCCTGTCCCCCTTTCTCTGTAGCCTATTCAGCACACGTATTTTTATATCCACATATAGAATGCTACCTGGTACCACACGTACATTCTTGTGAGGTGGCTGACGTGGCAGATACAAATTGGAAGAAGAGATCACTCCTCCTAAACGCTGCTTGAACTGATAATTCAAATGTGAGTGAGCTTCCTAGTTGAACAACATTATACATAAATCCATGTTCAGTAAAATGAATATATTTGGATCTGTGAATGATATACATTTCATGGTGAATTTCGTTTGGCATATATATTGCAATTTTTAATGTCTCTCTCTTTGTCTGTATATAGAACCTTCACTGAAGTGAACTTCAATGGCAGGATACGGTCCAACTGTAAGATATATTTCCCAAGGCGGCATCATGCTGTGGGAGCCAGGCCACCAGAAAGCACAGCAAACAAAAGAGCTATGGATCACTGGAGGCAGCAGCAGAAGACAGGTAGGAAAGATGTGAGTAAGGCCACTTCCAACCACTTTATTGTTTGGATAAGAACCTAAGAATTTACGGAATGAAAAAAATAATCAGAAGACTGTATGTAGTGCTGGGAACCTAACCTATATATACATGCTCAAGATTTTTCAAAACATGAAATATGTGTCTTATTACACACTTCCTAAATTCATTCATATTTATGTTGTGGATTTATAATCAACTTTTCACAAGATTATTCTCAGAAATATTCATCCACCTGAAATACGTATTTGTTTCTTTGTACTGTTTCCACCCCAGATATGCATTCACGGATTTTCAAACTCTTCTACTCTAATTGTGTCTTACTTGGGGTGAAGGTAATGTAAAGGCATTGTTCTGGATGAGAGTGGGAAGATAATTGTGTAGCATATATTTTATACACGTTGGATTCATTTTCCTATATTCCATTGAAAATACTGAATCCCTGACAATAACGCATACCCTACTATACTTTGTCTACTAATCCAAATATGATGGAGAAAAACAACCCAAACAGAATAGAAATACAAGCAGTTCAGAGGAGGCATGGGGTATAGTTGGACTTGCCATTTGCATGATAAATGGTAGGTGTTATAAATCTAGTCAATTTTTAATTGAAATAGTTTTCCATGTGTTGTTAAAGTTAACAAATATGTAAATTCCTCTCTGCCTTTCTCTGTAGCCTATTCAGCACATGAATTTTTATATGCTTATATAGAATACCTGGTATCACACGTTCATTTTTGTGAGGTGACTGACTTGGCAGATACAACTTGTGAGAAGAGATCACTCCTCTAAACGCTGTTGGAACTGAAAATTCAAACTATGGGTGAGCTTTCTAGTAGAACAACATTATACATAAATCCTTGTTCAGTAAAATAAATATTTTTGCATCTGTGGATGCTATATATTTTATGATGAACTTCGATTGGCATATATATTCCTACATTTTAATGTCTGTGTGTGTGTTTTGTGTGTGTGTGTGTGTGAGTGTATATATATATATATATACATATATATAATTATATGTGTATATATATACACATATATATAATTATGAATATATATATATATATATATATATATATATATATATATATATACACTGACTTGATTTTTAAAATATGAAATATATGTATCTTAAATACACTCCCTAAGTTCATTCATGTTCAAAAATGTGGATTTATAATAAACTTTTCACAAAATTATTCTCAGAAATATTCATCCACCTGAAATACACATTTGTTTCATAGTTCTGAAAACTAACTTCAGTAAATGGTGCTTACAAATCCTAATATTTGTACATTAGCTGACCCAGATTAACATCAATCAAGTAGATTCGTATGGGACATGATGTGTATTCTGACGTTTATTTTCATTCAACACTGGTACATTACTATTGCTTCAGTTTTTACAAATCATAGGAAATATATATTTCATCCACAAGTTCACAAATTTATACGCATTTGTTTCACAATCATTTCCTGCTTCATAAAACATGTATTCCTCCAGGTTTTTTGACTGGTCTTTTCATGAGACTTCTTTCCAAACACATTATTTTCGATTTCCATAATCACTTTTGAAGCAAAACTCACACACCCTTCATGATAAACCATAAACTTAATGTGGCCATTAGATATTTCACTGGTTGGAATGAATGTTTGTATGTCAATATAAGATTTCCTGTATTTTTTCAGATATAATTTCAATCCATTATTTAAAGTCAGAACCAGATATATTATTTATTCACAGTATGGTCTATTCATGCATTATCTCTATATGCACAGACATAGGGTACACCTCTTTTTACCCCCATTACTAATTTATACGTCTTGAATATGTTGCTGCCAGAAATGGTGGAAGAAATAGTCATGTCACCTGATCTAAATGTACGTTTTATCACAGTAATATTCTGGCCAAAAAAAGCAAAGGTCACACTTAAGATTGTAGCAAAGACTAAATGAAAAGTGAGCATGGATTACTAAACATCCATGTCCAGGTTGCCTAATGCTGTCAAATGTCAATCCTATTGGTCACTACATATTTGTTTCTTTCTTAGATTATATATTCAAACTCAACCCTGTTGAAAATATCTAATCCTATCACTCATTTTATACTTTGCCTGATTTCGTAATGTCTCTATTGATATCAGCTTTCCTAACTATTTTCCCCAGTTCATCATTGTGACAGTCTCTTCACTTGTGCTGACATTAACATTCACTGTCTACCGGAAACCCTATTGCTAAACAACATTTGGTCCAAATCCTATACTCACTCTTCTTTCTAAACCTACTGAGAATCTCCCGAATCCTACCGACTATCCCTTTTGACTGGAAGTTCTCTTCTACATTTAATCATCCATGGTACAAGGACCTAAGCCATTGTATATCGATTTACCTGACACATCAGTGCAGAACATAATTCAAAGCTACGTATCCCAATCAAGGGCCCAATGCCCTTTTGGGCTTCATATCTTAGCTAGATTTCTGTTTTCATACTTATATTTCACCTATATATTCTTGTAAATATCGCAGTTTAGTAATACCATTATTCATCGCGCAGAAAGATTCCTAATCCAAATCGAACATGTTAGTTAACCTAACCATACACTGTTCAGTCAATTTAACTTTACAGAAGAGCAGGGATAGAGTTGGTCTTACAATACAGGAATATAGGGGATCTTCCACATGCTGAGAAACTCAAAGGTCCATGCAGAAATGATTCCTGGAGAAGTTGTAAGCAGCTATGGAGGACCTAAGAGACCAAAAGTCATCCTCCATGGCAAACAACCTGGTCAGGATGAAGGGTTGTGTCTGAATCAGCTTCTCTCTTCTTAATGTAGAGAAGATGGACCAAACCAGGCCTGTGTGGAGAGCTGTTCCCAGGTGCCAATGGTTGATATACCAATCTAACTTGTGAAAGTGTCACAGGAAGTAGGGGCAGCCTCCATCTCATGGGACCCTTGAAAGCAATTGTTAGGACAAAGTGGTTGCCACGGCAGTAACCTCATTCAGTTCCTGAATGAAGTGACCTACCCCTCTTCCTTGATGACGGATTTCTCTGAACTTAAGATCCAGGAAGCCAGGCACCAGAGTCAGTCCCAGTTTCTTTCCCAGTGGGCTCAGTTGTTTGGAATAACCAAGGACAGAGTAAGTCTTCCTTGGTACCTACTGATGTGAGGATTGCCAAATGCCAGGAGAGCTCTGAAAAGGGGAATTTCCTGAGAAAGCAGGTAGTGGCTCACCACTGGCTCCTGAAAACTTCACAGTGTTGGCCAAGGAGACCCGATCTGAGAAGGACAGGCCATTTCAAGGAAACATAGTATGGCCCATCAGTCAGAGTACATTCCAATTAGTCACAGACCTACTTGAATAAAGGAGGTGTCGTTGTGGGTGTGGTTGTGATTTTGTGGTTTAGTCTCATGTTCTGAGAATAGGTAAGAAAGGCGGTTTGTTTGTTTTGGAGTGGACTGTTTATAGTAAGTCATTTGACAAGGCGATTGTTTGTATGCCTGTGTATCCCACTGTGTCCGTGGTTGTAGACATTATAAAAGATAATGCATCAATGGATGTGTCCTGTCTAGTAGAAAGCTTGCCAACATTCATCCTGCCCAATTTATGAGTGGACTGCAGGTTGCTTTATGGACGGGCAACACCTACTATCTTCCGGAGTTCCTGTTTTCTTCCTGAATTCTGGCCACTCTTCAGAGCAGGCTCATGGTTTTCTGTCCAAGATATGTACCACCTCCAAGCTCTGTGACATTGCCATATAATGGATAGCTGAAGGGAATAGCAAGCATCTCAGAAAACTCAGATATCAGTGTGACAAAGAAAGTCTCAGTAGAAAAACCCTGCTTTGGGCCTTTTGCTTACCTATTTTTCTGTTTCTCTGAGTGTCAGGAAGGTCTTTGCCTCAGGCCACACCTTTGTGAACCCTGAAGAAAACAGTTTTCAAATGGAAATGAATGGGCATCACCTGTGGCTCTTTGCTTAATTGCTTTGGAAAAGGATGTGTCTGAATCAGCCTCTTGGCCCTGTGTGAGGCAGTGGCTTAGATTCTTAGCACCTGATGGATCAAAAGAAAGATCCCATGTGTCCATCCAAAACCAAAATGGCAAATATTCACTCATTGTGAATGAATTCTTTTACCTTCCTCTGTTAGGATCCTGAATTCCATGAAGGGAGAATAGGAATCCTTTGGGCCAAATGAGTTCTGCAAATCTCTGCAGAGGGGCTTGTGTTTTCTCATGACTCAAATTCACATAAAGAATCTAAACCACAGAGTCAGAAGGCCTCAAATTGAAAAAGCTGAGCAGTATTAATGTCAGGCCTATTTGATCACTCCTGGTTTACAGGAAGTGTGTCCAGGCCACCTTGGTGTTAGACAAATGAGGGGAACAGGACCTTAATTTGGACACTGACTTGGGCTGTGGACCTCATTGAAAACTCCAGCCAGACGTTATAAGGAGTGTCTATATGGAAGAAGATGAGGACCATGTGGGAGTGTTTTGGTTTTAATTGTGGTCATTTGTGTGGCGGTTGGAAGAGATGACTGTTCCACTGGGCTTGAACTCTGGTGTGATTCCCCTTAGAGACTGAGTTCTTTAACTGACCTCAGAGAAGTATTGCCATGAATTGTGTTGGGATTTTAGGAGGCCACACATGAGAGTCGCCCTTGGAACCTGAGATCTAGGCCCAGGTTGGATTTCCACAGAACACTGGGAATTTCAGCCCGGATATTACATACAATTTTTCTTAAAGACTTGGCAGCCATATTTGAGTTTAAAACACACATGAACCTCACATTGTAGATCTCAATGGGCCTGGCTTCATGTGACATTTTGGCCACCCTTAGGGAAACCATGCCTGTGAGAGTGCTCCAGTGCTTTCATTGAAATTAGCTTCTTCACCATTTAATGGTTCCTGAATTAATTGAAGTCCTCAGAGCCGCAAACTTCATCCGTGAAAAATGGCTAGAAAATTACCATGAAATTTTTGATATTTTCATGTTCAGCTGGCACTGAAAAAACTTTGGATGTCCTGTTTCTGATCCTGAGTATACCAGACACTGCCTTGATTGACTTTGTTTCATGAAAATGGTGTAGAACAGATATGCCAGTAAGTTGGAGCCTGGTGAGTAGTTGGCCTAGAGCAGTGGTATGCAATTGTGTGATAAAACATCTGTGTTGTGGCCATGTGGATCAGCCATTGGCTTCCAAATGGCTTGTGTCTGACATGGTGCAGCCAGCAGACCCATATATGTAAAGGCATCTTGTTATATGGAGAGGATTCACTGCAATGTTCAGAATCATATTGCTATTCTCAAGGGGGCAATCTACGTGGGATAGAACCTAGGTTGGTGCATTCTCCTGAAGACCCTGACTCACCACAACTTAAAGAACTCCCTCCACCACTCTGTCCCATTTTAACTCCTTGTATTTTTTGAAGCAAATACCAAACTCCCAGTGGAGCAGCGAGAAACACCAAGAAAAGTGGAGGATGACCAATTGGCTTCACAGCCCACACTGAAAGACACTTAGACCCCAGTGTCCATAGTTTACCTACAAAGAGAGAATTCAGCACCGCTGCCTCATGTTCATTGGATAATAAGAAACCATGTCCTCCAAGTAACATAGATGCAGACCCAGCTTTGATGGTCTCTCTACAAATGAACTAAATCTCCTCAGAACATCAAATATTTCAAGTGCCCACCCTTAGAAGCAGTTTCTCAAAAAGTATGTAGGCCAGCAGAGCTGCATGTTTGTGGAATGTTTACCCTTTCCCTTACTTTTAGAATCTTCTCTACCACCTCCAAAGTTGTAAACTCCTGAGTATTCTCCATTCCAGATATATATTCACAGATTTTCTAACTCTTATCCTCTAATTGTGTCTTACTTGAGGAGAGTGTAATGTCAAGGCATTGTTCTGGATGAAAGTGGGAAGAATGTTGTGTAGCACATATTTGCATACACATTGGATTCAATTTCCTATTTTCCATTAGAAATGCTGAATCCCTGAAACTAACATATACCCTATTAGACTCTGACTACTAATCCTAATATGATGGAGAAAAATAACACAAACAGAATAGAAATACAGGCAGTTTAGAGGAGGTATGTTTTATAGTTGGAGTTGCCTTTTGCATGGTATAGTGTAGCAGTTATAAATCTAGTCAATTATTTGTTGAAATAGTTCTCCATGCGTTTTTAAAGTTAACAAATAATGAATTCCTGTCCCCCTTTCTCTGTAGCCTATTCAGCACACGTATTTTTATATGCACATATAGAATCCTACCTGGTAACACACGTACATACTTGTGAGGTGGCTGATTTGGCAGATACAAATTGGAAGAAGAGATCACTCCTCCTAAATGCTGCTTGAACATTTAATTCAAATGTGAGTGAGCTTCCTAGTTGAACAACATTATACATAAATCAATGTTCAGTAAAATGAATATATTTGGATCTGTGGATGATATACATTTCATGGTGAATTTCGTTTGGCATATATATTGCAATTTTTAATGTCTCTGTTTGTGTATATAAATATGTATATATATATATAGATACACTCTTAAGATTTTTCAAAACATGAAATATGTGTCTTATTACACACTTCCTAATTCATTCATATTTATGTTGTGGATTTATAATCAACTTTTCACAAGATTATTCTCAGAAATATTCATCCACCTGAAATACTTATTTGTTTCTTAGTACTGTTTCCACCCCAGATATGCATTCACGGATTTTCAAACTCTTCTACTCTAATTGTGTCTTACTTGGGGTGAAGGTAATGTAAAGGCATTGTTCTGGATGAGAGTGGGAAGATAATGGTGTAGCATATATTTTATATACATTGGATTCATTTTCCTATATTCCATTGAATATACTGAATCCCTGACAATAACCCATACCCTACTATACTCTGGCTACTAATCCAAACATGATGGAGAAAAACAACCCAAACATAATAGAAATACAAGCAGTTTAGAGGAGGCATGGGGTATAGTTGGACTTGCCATTTGCATGATAAAGGGTAGGTGTTATAAATCTAGTCAATTTTTAATTGAAATAGTTCTCCATGTGTTGTTAAAGTTAACAAATATGTAAATTCCTCTCCCTTTCTCTGTAGCCTATTCAGCACATTTATTTTTATATGCTTATATAGAATTCTACCTGGTATCACACGTTCATTTTTGTGAGGTGACTGACTTGGCAGATACAACTTGTGAGAAGAGATCACTCCTCTAAACGCTGTTGGAACTGAAAATTCAAACTATGGGTGAGCTTTCTAGTAGAACAACATTATACATAAATCCTTGTTCAGTAAAATAAATATTTTTGCATCTGTGGATGCTATATATTTTATGATGAACTTCGATTGGCATATATATATAACTACATTTAAATGTCTGTGTGTGTGTTTTGTGTGTGTGTGTGTGTGTGTGTGTGTGTGTGTATATATATAGACACATATATATGTATATACACATATATATAATTATGAATATATATATATATATATACACACTGTCCTGATTTTTAAAATATGAAATATATGTTTCTTAAATACACTCCCTAAGTTCATCCATGTTCAAAAATGTGGATTTATAATAAACTTTTCACAAAATTATTCTCAGAAATATTCATCCACCTGAAATACACATTTGTTTCATAGTTCTGAAAACTAACTTCAGTAAATGGTGCTTACAAATCCTAATATTTGTACAGTAACTGACCCAGATTAACATCAATCAAGTAGATTCGTATGGGACATGATGTGTATTCTGACGTTTATTTTCATTCAACACTGGTACATTACTATTTCTTCAGTTTTTACAAATCATAGGAAATATATACTTCATCCACAAGTTCACAAATTTATACGCATTTGTTTAACAATCACTTCCTGCTTCATTAAACATGTATTCCTCCAGGTTTCTTGACTGGTCTTTTCATGAGACTTCTTTCCAAACACATTATTTTCGATTTCCATAATCACTTTTGAAGCAAAACTCACACACCCTTCATGATAAACCATAACCTTAATGTGGCCATTAGATATATAACTGGTTGGAATGAATGTTTGTATGTCAATATAAGATTTCCTGTATTTTTTCAGGTATAATTTTAATCCATTATTTAAAGTCAGAACCAGATATATTATTTATTCACAGTATGGTCTATTCATGCAGTATCTCTATATGCACAGACAAAGGGTAAACCTCTTTTTACCCCGATTACTAATTTATACGTCTTGAAAATGTTGCTGCTAGAAATGGTGGAAGAAAGAGTCATGTCACCTGATCTACATGTACGTTTTATCACAGTAATATTCTGGCCAAAAAAAGCAAAGGTCACACTTAAGATTGTAGCAAAGACTAAATGAAAAGTGAGCATGGATTACTAAACATCCATGTCCAGGTTGCCTAATGCTGTCAAATGTCAATCCTATTGGTCACTACATATTTGTTTCTTTCTTAGATTATATATTCAAACTCAACCCTGTTGAAAATATCTAATCCTATCACTCACTTTATACTTTGCCTGATTTCGTAATGTCTCTATTGATATCAGCTTTCCTAACTATTTTCCCCAGTTCATCATTGTGACAGTCTCTTCACTTGTGCTGACATTAACATTCACTGTCTACCGGAAACCCTATTGCTAAACATCATTTGGTCCAAATCCTATACTCACTCTTCTTTCTAAACCTACTGAGAATCTTCCGAATCCTACCGACTATCCCTTTTGACTGGAAGTTCTCTTCTACATTTAATCATCCATGGTACAAGGACCTAAGCCATTGTATATCGATTTACCTGACACATCAGTGCAGAACATAATTCAAAGCTACGTATCCCAATCAAGGGCCCAATGCCCTTTTGGGCTTCATATCTTAGCTAGATTTCTGTTTTCATACTTATAGTTCACCTATATATTCTTGTAAATATCGCAGTTTCCCAATACCATTATTCATCGCGCAGAAAGATTCCTAATCCAAATCGAACCTGTTAGTTAACCTAACCAAACACTGTTCAGTCAATTTAACTTTACAGAAGAGCAGGGATAGAGTTGGTCTTACAATACAGGAATATAGGGGATCTTCCACATGCTGAGAAACTCAAAGGTCCATGCAGAAATGATTCCTGGAGAAGTTGTAAGCAGCTATGGAGGACCTAAGAAACCAAAAGTCATCCTCTATGGCAAACAACCTGGTCAGGATGAAGGGTTGTGTCTGAATCAGCTTCTCTCTTCTTAATGTAGAGAAGATGGACCAAACCAGGCCTGTGTGGAGAGCTGTTCCCAGGTGCCAATGGTTGATATACCAATCTAACTTGTGAAAGTGTCACAGGAAGTAGGGGCAGCCTCCATCTCATGGGACCCTTGAAAGCAATTGTTAGGACAAAGTGGTTGCCACGGCAGTAACCTCATTCAGTTCCTGAATGAAGTGACCTACCCCTCTTCCTTGATGACGGATTTCTCTGAACTTAAGATCCAGGAAGCCAGGCACCAGAGTCAGTCCCAGTTTCTTTCCCAGTGGGCTCAGTTGTTTGGAATAACCAAGGACAGAGTAAGTCTTCCTTGGTACCTACTGATGTGAGGATTGCCAAATGCCAGGAGAGCTCTGAAAAGGGGAATTTCCTGAGAAAGCAGGTAGTGGCTCACCACTGGCTCCTGAAAACTTCACAGTGTTGGCCAAGGAGACCCGATCTGAGAAGGACAGGCCATTTCAAGGAAACATAGTATGGCCCATCAGTCAGAGTACATTCCAATTAGTCACAGACCTACTTGAATAAAGGAGGTGTCGTTGTGGGTGTGGTTGTGATTTTGTGGTTTAGTCTCATGTTCTGAGAATAGGTAAGAAAGGTGGTTTGTTTGCTTTGGAGTGGACTGTTTATAGTAAGTCATTTGACAAGGTGATTGTTTGTATGCCTGTGTATCCCACTGTGTCCGTGGTTGTAGACATTATAAAAGATAATGCATCAATGGATGTGTCCTGTCTAGTAGAAAGCTTGCCAATATTCATCCTGCCCAATTTATGAGTGGACTGCAGGTTGCTTTAGGGACGGGCAACACCTACTATCTTCCGGAGTTTCTGTTTTTTTCCTGAATTCTGGCCACTCTTCAGAGCAGGCTCATGGTTTTCTGTCCAAGATATGTACCACCTCCAAGCTCTGTGACATTGCCATATAATGGATAGCTGAAGGGAATAGCAAGCATCTCAGAAAACTCAGATATCAGTGTGACAAAGAAAGTCTCAGTAGAGAAACCCTGCTTTGGGCCTTTTGCTTACCTATTTATCTGTTGCTCTGAGTGTCAGGAAGGTCTTTGCCTCAGGCCACACCTTTGTGAACCCTGAAGAAAACAGTTTTCAAATGGAAATGAATGGGCATCACCTGTGGCTCTTTGCTTAATTGCTTTGGAAAAGGATGTGTCTGAATCAGCCTCTTGGCCCTGTGTGAGGCAGTGGCTTAGATTCTTAGCACCTGATGAATTAAAAGAAAGATCCCATGTGTCCATCCAAAACCAAAATGGCAAATATTCACTCATTGTGAATGAATTCTTTTACCTTCCTCTGTTAGGATCCTGAATTCCATGAAGGGAGAATAGGAATCCTTTGGGCCAAATGAGTTCTTCAAATCTCTGCAGAGGGGCTTGTGTTTTCTCATGAATCAAATTCACATAAAGAATCTAAACCACAGAGTCAGAAGGCCTCTAATTGAAAAAGCCGAGCAGTATTAATGGCAGGCCTATTTGATCACTCCTGGTTTACAGGAAGTGTGTCCAGGCCACCTTGATGTTAGACAAATGAGGGGAACAGGACCTTAATTTGGACACTGACTTGGGCTGTGGACCTCATTGAAAACTCCAGCCAGACGTTATAAGGAGTGTCTATATGGAAGAAGATGAGGACCATGTGGGAGTGTTTTGGTTTTAATTGTGGTCATTTGTGTGGCGGTTGGAAGAGATGACTGTTCCACTGGGCTTGAACTCTGGTGTGATTCCCCTTAGAGACTGAGTTCTTTAACTGACCTCAGAGAAGTATTGCCATGAATTGTGTTGGGATTTTAGGAGGCCACACATGAGAGTTGCCCTTGGAACCTGAGATCTAGGCCCAGGTTGGATTTCCACAGAACACTGGGAATTTCAGCCCGGATATTACATACAATTTTTCTTAAAGACTTGGCAGCCATATTTGAGTTTAAAACACACATGAACCTCACATTGTAGATCTCAATGGGCCTGGCTTCATGTGACATTTTGGCCACCCTTAGGGAAACCATGCCTGTGAGAGTGCTCCAGTGCTTTCATTGAAATTAGCTTCTTCACCATTTAATGGTTCCTGAATTAATTGAAGCCCTCAGTGCCGCAAACTTCATCCGTGAAAAATGGCTAGACAATTACCATGAAATTTTTGATATTTTCATGTTCAGCTGGCACTGAAAAAACTTTGGATGTCCTGTTTCTGATCCTGAGTATACCAGACACTGCCTTGATTGACTTTGTTTCATGAAAATGGTGTAGAACAGATATGCCAGTAAGTTGGAGACTGGTGAGTAGTTGGCCTAGAGCAGTGGTATGCAATTGTCTGAGAAAACATCTATGTTGTGGCCATGTGGATCAGCCATTGGCTTCCAAATGGCTTGTGACTGACATGGTGCAGCCAGCAGACCCATATATGTAAAGGCATCTTGTTATATGGAGAGGATTCACTGCAATGTTCAAAATCATATTGCTATTCTCAAGGGGGCAATCTACGTGGGATAGAACCTGGGTTGGTGCATTCTCCTGAAGACCCTGACTCACCACACCTTAAGGAACTCCCTCCACCACTCTGTCCCATTTTAACTCCTTGTATTTCTTGAAGCAAATACCAAACTCCCAGTGGAGCAGCGAGAAACACCAGGAAAAGTGGAGGATGACCAATTGGCTTCACAGTCCACACTGAAAGACACTTAGACCCCAGTGTCCATAGTTTACCTACAAAGAGAGAATTCAGCACTGCTGCCTCATGTTCATTGGATAATAAGAAACCATGTCCTCCAAGTAACATAGATGCAGACCCAGCTTTGATGGTCTCTCTACAAATGAACTAAATCTCCTCAGAACATCAAATATTTCAAGTACCCACCCTTAGAGGCAGTTTCTCAAAAAGTATGTAGGCCAGCAGAGCTGCATGTTTCTGGAATGTTTACCCTGTTCCTTACTTTTAGAATCTTCTCTACCACCTCCAATGTTGTAAACTCCTGAGTATTCTAGATTCCAGATATATATTCACAGATTTTCTAACTCTTATCCTCTAATTGTGTCTTACTTAAGGAGAATGTAATGTCAAGGCATTGTTCTGGATGAAAGTGGGAAGAATTTTGTGTAGCACATATTTGCATACACATTGGATTCAATTTCCTATTTTCCATTAGAAATGCTGAATCCCTGAAACTAACATATACCCTATTAGACTCTGACTACTAATCCTAATATGATGGAGAAAAATAACACAAACAGAATAGAAATACAGGCAGTTTAGAGGAGGTATGTTTTATAGTTGCAGTTGCCTTTTGCATGGTATAGTGTAGCAGTTATAAATCTAGTCAATTATTTGTTGAAATAGTTCTCCATGCGTTTTTAAAGTTAACAAATAATGAATTCCTGTCCCCCTTTCTCTGTAGCCTATTCAGCACACGTATTTTTATATGCACATATAGAATCCTACCTGGTACCACACGTACATTCTTGTGAGGTGGCTGATTTGGCAGATACAAATTGGAAGAAGAGATCACTCCTCCTAAATGCTGCTTGAACATTTAATTCAAATGTGAGTGAGCTTCCTAGTTGAACAACATTATACATAAATCAATGTTCAGTAAAATGAATATATTTGGATCTGTGGATGATATACATTTCATGGTGAATTTCGTTTGGCATATATATTGCAATTTTTAATGTCTCTCTCTGTTTGTGTATATAAATATGTATATATATATATATATAGATACACTCTCAAGATTTTTCAAAACATGAAATATGTGTCTTATTACACACTTCCTAAATTCATTCATATTTATGTTGTGGATTTATAATCAACTTTTCACAAGATTATTCTCAGAAATATTCATCCACCTGAAATACTTATTTGTTTCTTAGTACTGTTTCCACCCCAGATATGCATTCACGGATTTTCAAACTCTTCTACTCTAATTGTGTCTTACTTGGGGTGAAGGTAATGTAAAGGCATTGTTCTGGATGAGAGTGGGAAGATAATTGTGTAGCATATATTTTATACACATTGGATTCATTTTCCTATATTCCATTGAATATACTGAATCCCTGACAATAACCCATACCCTACTATACTCTGTCTACTAATCGAAACATGATGGAGAAAAACAACCCAAACATAATAGAAATACAAGCAGTTTAGAGGAGGCATGGGGTATAGTTGGACTTGCCATTTGCATGATAAAGGGTAGGTGTTATAAATCTAGTCAATTTTTAATTGAAATAGTTTTCCATGTGTTGTTAAAGTTAACAAATATGTAAATTCCTCTCCCTTTCTCTGTAGCCTATTCAGCACATTTATTTTTATATGCTTATATAGAATTCTACCTGGTATCACACGTTCATTTTTGTGAGGTGACTGACTTGGCAGATACAACTTGTGAGAAGAGATCACTCCTCTAAACGCTGTTGGAACTGAAAATTCAAACTATGGGTGAGCTTTCTAGTAGAACAACATTATACATAAATCCTTGTTCAGTAAAATAAATATTTTTGCATCTGTGGATGCTATATATTTTATGATGAACTTCGATTGGCATATATATATAACTACATTAAAATGTCTGTGTGTGTGTTTTGTGTGTGTGTGTGTGTGTGTGTGTGTATATATATATATAGACACATATATATGTATATACACATGTATATAATTATGAATATATATATATATATATATATATATATATATATATATATATATATATATACACACTGTCCTGATTTTTAAAATATGAAATATATGTTTCTTAAATACACTCCCTAAGTTCATCCATGTTCAAAAATGTGGATTTATAATAAACTTTTCACAAAATTATTCTCAGAAATATTCATCCACCTGAAATACACATTTGTTTCATAGTTCTGAAAACTAACTTCAGTAAATGGTGCTTACAAATCCTAATATTTGTACAGTAACTGACCCAGATTAACATCAATCAAGTAGATTCATATGGGACATGATGTGTATTCTGACGTTTATTTTCATTCAACACTGGTACATTACTATTTCTTCAGTTTTTACAAATCATAGGAAATATATACTTCATCCACAAGTTCACAAATTTATACGCATTTGTTTCACAATCACTTCCTGCTTCATTAAACATGTATTCCTCCAGGTTTCTTGACTGGTCTTTTCATGAGACTTCTTTCCAAACACATTATTTTCGATTTCCATAATCACTTTTGAAGCAAAACTCACACACCCTTCATGATAAACCATAACCTTAATGTGGCCATTAGATATATAACTGGTTGGAATGAATGTTTGTATGTCAATATAAGATTTCCTGTATTTTTTCAGATATAATTTCAATCCATTATTTAAAGTCAGAACCAGATATATTATTTATTCACAGTATGGTCTATTCATGCAGTATCTCTATATGCACAGACAAGGGTACACCTCTTTTTACCCCCATTACTAATTTATACGTCTTGAAAATGTTGCTGCCAGAAATGGTGGAAGAAAGAGTCATGTCACCTGATCTACATGTACGTTTTATCACAGTAATATTCTGGCCAAAAAAAGCAAAGGTCACACTTAAGATTGTAGCAAAGACTAAATGAAAAGTGAGCATGGATTACTAAACATCCATGTCCAGGTTGCCTAATGCTGTCAAATGTCAATCCTATTGGTCACTACATATTTGTTTCTTTCTTAGATTATATATTCAAACTCAACCCTGTTGAAAATATCTAATCCTATCACTCACTTTATACTTTGCCTGATTTCGTAATGTCTCTATTGATATCAGCTTTCCTAACTATTTTCCCCAGTTCATCATTGTGACAGTCTCTTCACTTGTGCTGACATTAACATTCACTGTCTACCGGAAACCCTATTGCTAAACAACATTTGGTCCAAATCCTATACTCACTCTTCTTTCTAAACCTACTGAGAATCTTCCGAATCCTACCGACTATCCCTTTTGACTGGAAGTTCTCTTCTACATTTAATCATCCATGGTACAAGGACCTAAGCCATTGTATATCGATTTACCTGACACATCAGTGCAGAACATAATTCAAAGCTACGTATCCCAATCAAGGGCCCAATGCCCTTTTGGGCTTCATATCTTAGCTAGATTTCTGTTTTCATACTTATATTTCACCTATATATTCTTGTAAATATCGCAGTTTCCCAATACCATTATTCATCGCGCAGAAAGATTCCTAATCCAAATCGAACCTGTTAGTTAACCTAACCATACACTGTTCAGTCAATTTAACTTTACAGAAGAGCAGGGATAGAGTTGGTCTTACAATACAGGAATATAGGGGATCTTCCACATGCTGAGAAACTCAAAGGTCCATGCAGAAATGATTCCTGGAGAAGTTGTAAGCAGCTATGGAGGACCTAAGAGACCAAAAGTCATCCTCCATGGCAAACAACCTGGTCAGGATGAAGGGTTGTGTCTGAATCAGCTTCTCTCTTCTTAATGTAGAGAAGATGGACCAAACCAGGCCTGTGTGGAGAGCTGTTCCCAGGTGCCAATGGTTGATATACCAATCTAACTTGTGAAAGTGTCACAGGAAGTAGGGGCAGCCTCCATCTCATGGGACCCTTGAAAGCAATTTTTAGGACAAAGTGGTTGCCACGGCAGTAACCTCATTCAGTTCCTGAATGAAGTGACCTACCTCTCTTCTTTGATGACGGATCTCTCTGAACTTGGGATCCAGGAAGCCAGGCACCCAGAGTCAGTCCCAGTTTCTTTCCCAGTGGGCTCAGTTGTTTGGAATAACCAAGGACAGAGTAAGTCTTCCTTGGTACCTACTGATGTGAGGATTGCCAAATGCCAGGAGAGTTCTGAAAAGGGGAATTTCCTTAGAAAGCAGGTAGTGGCTCACCACTGGCTCCTGAAAACTTCACAGTGTTGGCCAAGGAGACCCGATCTGAGAATGACAGGCCATTTCAAGGAAACATAGTATGGCCCATCAGTCAGAGTACATTCCAATTAGTCACAGACCTACTTGAATAAAGGAGGTGTCGTTGTGGGTGTGGTTGTGATTTTGTGGTTTAGTCTCATGTTCTGAGAATAGGTAAGAAAGGCGGTTTGTTTGTTTTGGAGTGGACTGTTTATAGTAAGTCATTTGACAAGGCGATTGTTGGTATGCCTGTGTATCCCACTGTGTCCGCGGTTGTAGACATTATAAAAGATAATGCATCAATGGATGTGTCCTGTCTAGTAGAAAGTTTGCCAACATTCATGCTGTCCAATTTATGAGTGGACTGCAGGTTGCTTTAGGGACGGGCAACACCCACTATCTTCTGAAGTTCCTGTTTTCTTCCTGAATTCTGGCCACTCTCCAGAGTAGGCTCATGGTTTTCTGTCCAAGATATGTACCACCTCCAAGCTCTGTGACATGTCCATGTACTGGATAGCTGAAGGGAATAGCAAGCATCTCAGAAAACTCAGATAACCGTGTGACAAAGAAAGTCTCAGTAGAGAAACCCTGCTTTGGGCCTTTTGCTTACCTATTTTTCTGTTGCTCTGAGTGTCAGGAAGGTCTTTGCCTCAGTCCACCAATTTGTGAAGACTTAAGAAAACAGTTTTCAAATGGAAATGAATGGTCATCACCTGTGTATCTTTGCTTAATTGCTTTGGTAAGGGATGTGTCTGAATCAGCCACTTGGCCCTGTGTGAGGCAGTGGCTTAGATTCTCAGCACCTGTTGGAACTAAAGAAAGATTCCATGTGTGCTTTCAAAACCAAAATGGCAAAAAGATCAGTCACTGTGTATGGAGTATCTTGCCTTACTCTGATAGGTTTCTGATCTCCATCAAGGGAGAATATGGATCCTTTGAGTCAAATGAGTTCTTCAAAGCCCTGGAGAGGCTAGCCCATATGAGCTTGGGTTTTTTCATTATTCCAAATCACATAAAGAATCTATACCTGACAGTCAGTAGGCCTCAAATTGGAGAAGCAGAGCAGTATTAAGCCCAGGCTTAGTTTATCACTCCTGGTTCACAGGAATGGTGTCCAGGCCTAGCTGACTTTAAGCAAATAAGGGACAAGAGAGCTTGTTTTGGATACCGTCTTGTGCTGCACCCCTCATGGATACCTCCAGCCAGAGGTTATAATGAGTGTCTATATGGAAGAAGGTGAGGACCATGTGGGAGTGTTTTGGTTTTAATTGTGTTCATTTGTGTAGCAGTTGGAAGAAATGACTGGATCCACCAGGGCTGGAACTTTGGTATGATTCCCCTTAGAGACTGAGTTCTGAAACTGACCTCAGAGAAGTATTGTCATGAATTGTGTTGCGATTTTAGAATGCCACGCATGAGAGTCGCCCTTGGAAACTGAAATCTAGGCCAAGGGTGGCTTTCGACTGATCACTGGGAATCTCAGCCAGGATATCACATGATTTTATTCTGAAAGACTTGACAGGCATAGTTGAGAGTCAAAACACACATGGACCTCACATTGTAGACCTCAATGGGCTGGGCTTCATGTGACCGTTTGGCTACTCTTTGGGAAGCCTTGCCTTTGAGAGTTCTCCAGAGCATTCATTGAAATGAGGTTCCTCAACATTAAATGGTTCCTGAATGAATTGAAACCCACAGTTTCTCCAACTTCATCCTTGAAAAGTGGCTAGATAAACACCCTGAAATTTTTAAAACTCCCATGACCAGGTGGCACTGGAGAACCTTTGGATCTCCTGTTGCTGATCATGAGTGTACCAGACAGTGCCTTGATTGACTGGGTTTCATGAAAATGGTGAAGAACAGAGATGCCAGTAATTTGCACTGCTGAATAGTGGGCCCAGAGCAGTGGTGTGCAGGTGTGTGATAAAATATCTGAGGTGGGGCCGTGTGGATTTCCAATTGACTTCCAAATGCCTTTTGGCTGCCATGGTGCATCCAGCAGAACCTTACATGTTAAGGCATCTTATTATATGGAGAGGTTTCAAGGCAATGTTCAGAATCAGGTGGGTATGGTCAAGGAAAAAGCTATGTGAAATAGAAGCCTGGTTGGTGCATTCTCCTGCAGTTTCTGACCCACCACACGTGACAGAACTCCCTCCAGCACTGTGTCGCAGTTGAACTCCTTGTATTTCGTGAAGCAAATACCAAACTCCCAGTGCAGCACCAAGAAACACCACAAAAATGGAGGATGAACAAATGGCTTCACAGTCCACACAGGGAGACACTTAGCCCCCAATGGCCACAGTTTACCTACCAAGAGTTAATTCAGCACTGCTGCCTCATGTTCATTGGAAAATAAGAAACCATGCTCTCCATTCACATAGATGCAGACCCAGCTTTGATGGTCTCACTAGAAAAGAAGCTAAACCTTCTGACAACAAAATATATTTAAAGTATCCAACCTCAGAGGCAGTTTCTCAAAAAGTCTTTAGGCCAGCAGAGCTCTATGTTTGTGGAGTGTTTACCTCTTAGACCAGGATGTAAGAAAAGAACACTGACTCCAATTAAAATCAAATTAAAGTAAGCTTATTATTTCCACTGGCTGGGCTGCCACTCCCTCCCAAAATTGCGAGAACAAGAGAGCAACCCCACCTTTACTACAGCCCAGGTTTGTAGCCCAGAAAGTTACACAAAAATGGGGTAACAGATAATAGAACTCTGACAAGCATCACACTAATGGGAGTTTACAATTTTTTTTTTTTTTTGCTAGCCCCAACATCAAAATTTATGAGGACCATTAGAGCCTCAGAGAGGGTCATTGTCTGGCCACAAAAGGCCATTATTTATGAGGTGTGACAAAGTTTCAGAGAGGGCTGCTATCTGGTCAGAGAGCCATGCATGGGTGAGTTCAAGGCACGGGCAGTCATTCCAAGCAGGTTCAGAATTTGCAGTAATTTACAGTAAAGCCAAAATGATTTTTTCATGGCTTTGTTGCAATATGGCTCCCAATTTTAATAAAAGGTAAGGTTGGGTGTATCATTCCCCCCTTTTCTTATGTGTCCCTTTGTAATCCTTGATAGGTTAGTGGAAAAGCACTGAGGAAATTTTAATCCCTCAGTTAACAGTCACCAAATTTTTAGAACTCACCGAAAACCAGTCTCCCTGATATTACCTGACTTAATTAATTACTTATATTGATAGTCTATTTATTTTTGGCTCCATTGGTGTAAGTAGAGAGTCGTCTCTCATTTTGGCTTTTTCTCAGCTGAGAAAGGGTGACATGTGTGTGCATGGCGTGAGGGACATGAGTTGCCTTTTTGAAGTCAGTTCTTTTTGAAGTCTTGTTGAGGAAGAACAGGTTGTAAAGTCATCTGGGGATGGGTTCTTCTATGAGAGAAACAAAAAACATGAGTATTGAATAAATGTTGCAGTAGCTGGATCATGTCACTGTATGAAGTACCCTCACCAGTCTTTAATATCCCCAATTATCAGGACTGTGAACTTAATATTTAACTTTTAGTGATACAGTTGTCCCTCCCCATAATATACAGTTTAATAATTTAATGCCATCTGATTTTGCAGAATCCTTTCACTAGTATGACCTCTGTGTTTAATAGAGAAACATTTAATTCTGTTACTCAGGGCTGGATAATTGTACTAGCAAACACCAAGCCTACCTGTGTAGGTTAGGAATATCTGTAGGCCTTAAACTAAAAACTTCTGCCTCTGGAAGCTCCTCTTGATAGTCTATTTTTATAGTTATCAGGCATTCCTCTCTGAGAATCCTTCTTTGTAGCCAACAGTTTTACTTATTTTGGGAGGCTAACATAAAGTGTATACCTTAAAATATTATTATTATTTTTATTATTATTATTATTATTATTATTATTTAAAATGCCCAGGATTGGCTGTATTTTGGTTTTAACTGTCTTTGCTAAGTGTTTAAGATGAAGCAGTCAAACTGACTTTTGTTTCTATCTATTGTTAGCAGTCAGCTGAGCTTTTATGGGAGTCATTTTTTGGGATACTTGAGAGCAGCTTCTCAGTTCTGCTAGTGCAATTTGAGCTATGTGGGTCCAGGTCTTGCTTGACCATGTGGCTTCCCTCAGAAGCATCAGGGATGTCTCCCTTTCCTGATGACTCACCTCTTTGTAGCAAATGCACTGATTGGCTTTCTGTTCTCCAGTGGTCTCATTAATCTCTCTGATCGGGAGGTTATGTGGCCCAGAGTTGCAAAGCTCATAGAGAAATCCCTTGTTCCCTGGATTCAGACTGACTCAGAGGGCAAGAGTCAAATATCGTTTTTTTTGGACCTTTTTATTTAACTTTAATTTTCAATCCTAATCTGAAACAACCAGCAAATGAATTTTAACAGCCATATATTAAGAGTACTGTGCTTTAATGTCTATAAGTTTATAATTATTTATATATTATTAATTGGGATCTTATTATTCTGTCTGTCTTGTAGTTGATGACTTATTATCTTAAATTAACCCATGTTGTGTTCTTAAAGCAACACTTCTGTAAAACACCAACAGGAAATCTTTAGATCACTTATAAGGAAATTAAAAAATAAAATTTTTTTAACAAGAGTAAAAATACTTAGTTCATGTAATAGCTACCCTGAATTTTTTGGGTGAGTTATATATTATATCATCTTTTTGAGATCCTAGTAATCTTGACAGAAAAAAAAAATTTGAACATAACTTTAAATGAAATAAAATCTGACCTACTGCTTTCGTAGTCATTCTCACATGTAGTAAGATGGGACACAGAGTCTTATCTCAGGTAAGCAGGGCTCCTTATAAACCTTAAATGCTTTAGTTCTAAAGCGGATCTTTGCTTTTTAAATATCATTTTACAAAGTTTACATAAATTTTTTGAGGTCACATGAACATTAGCTCACACCATATGATATCACATTTAAAACATGAATTAAAGTACGGCTGAAAGATTTTAACCTTTACATAGATTAGGGTCTCATTAACTTAAAAATACATTTAAATTGTTCCACAATGTAAAAAGTAACATAAAACTTTACATATATTATTGATAACAGGTAAATAAATCCCCAATATATATTTTATTTACCATACAACTTCAGAACACCTGCTTGATATAATGCTCTTTTAAAGTTTCTACCTTATAGAGTTTTATAACAGGAAGATATGAGCACATTAATAGCATCACAATTACATTGATGTTTCTACATTAACCAAGTTTAGCTTTTAAAGAAATGGCAGTACAGTGCTCTAAAATAACAGTTCTTAATTAAACAGTTGTTTAATTTTTATGGTTGCCTGCTCTAGAAAATTTAAATCTTAATAAACTAAATGTTATGGGTAAACTTATGTTTAAGAAATTTTTGTCTCTTTAACACATGACTGATTTTTACAATCTTATACAGACTTTAGTACAAACTTATACAGACCTTAGTATATCAATCAGATATCAAACAAAAGTACTCATGAATGAGTAATCCCATATCAAATTTACTTTACTTATTTATCAAAATATTAGACAAATGTTTTGAACAGTGTAAGCCATTTTTTTGATTGAAAGAAAAGTCCTGGAACATAGGCATATTAGACCTTTTGTAGACATTAATACTTTATTAGATTTTTGAACACCTAGAAAAACTTGTAAGCTTAAATTTAAAGAAATTTATATTTATCAGTTTACCCAATTTAAATTGAAACATTTAAATCACGTGAATTAAAGATCTTTGGATCCACTTTTTAAAATTGTTTTTATGAGTGCTTTGTAATATGAGTGCTCCTTATATATGTTAATTTGTGTATCATATATATGATATACGCACATATGTATACATATATAGACATACAACACATAACAAATTGTGCACACATAATAAAAGTGAAGGCCTTGTAGCTTTTCACAGGTGAAATCTCCACTGCAATGATTTAAAAATTCCACAGTTGGTCAAAGATATTACTGATCAGAAAAACATTAACCTAGGTCTGTAGGAGCAAAATCATGAGCTCAAAAAATAAATAAAGAATCTAAGGAAAAAATATGAGTCCTAGAAAAAATGACTGGCCAGTAATAAGTAAATACCATACATTTTACTTTTTTTTTTCCTTAGGCCTCAAATAAGTCTCCTACTAAGCTTACAGGCTTCTTTCATTTGCATTTCAAAATAAGTCCTGGCTGAGGTCTGGAAGAAGCAGGAAAAAATGGCTATTCTGAGCAGAAACCTTAGGCCTAAGGTATTTTAACCATTATTTTCAGGTTAGGATGTTGAAAATTATGATACAAGTTTAAGATACAATTCACAAAATTTTATATCTTCACAAGTTGTTTTGTCAACAGATATCATACTATGATTTAGTATCCTTGTCCAAATTAATGCACTGGTACACACAGTGACATTTTCCCAGGCTACCTAATTTAAAATTGGTGAAAAAAAGTCTGAATGATTGGGAAGTTACTTGCCAACTTGGAAGTAGAGTTCTTTAGTTTTCCATCCTAAGTATTTATGTTCTCTGGCATGAATTATCTGAAACCATAAACTAAACAATTACCTAAACCCGACTTTTAACTGCAAGATTGTGAAATGCTTCAAAAACCCATTCAGATACCAGATTGGTACAATGAAACATCATCATTTAGACACAAATTCAGCTAAGATCATTTCCAAGAAACAATTTATAATATTAACACATTATTGCACATGTCTTAAAGGGCCAGAAAAAAGGCACAAGACAGGCAGAAATGAACTCCAGACAATGGCTGACAGACAGAACCCTTTAAAAGAGAGCAAATAAGAGAAAAATCTCCTTCCCCAGTGGCACCACAGATGTCCCCACAAGGGGACCAAATGTTTTCACAGAGGAGCAACCTGAAATGTAAAATAAAGTGTCTCCATGGTGACTTTACTGCATTTAGTGTCCCCTTTTTGTTTTTCTCTTTTTTTAAGAAGACGGAGGCGGCATTATCCTTACAGTGCAGGGAACGAAGGAGGGAATTCCCTGAATAAACAGGGCTTTGGCAGATGCTGGGAGATACTCAGTTCTTCATTCCCCAGCAGGCATTGCCATCTGCACTGGGTGTGCTCCAGGCAGCCAGCTAGGGGCTTCTCTCATTCTGCTTAACAAATGGTGGTAAAGTTCATCACAGTTCCTTAAAACACAGTCCAAAGGGGTGTCAGGCTTACTTGCTTTGTTACCCATTTTCACGTTCAATATCCTTAAGATTTTATCACAGAAATCACAAAACAAAATGCACAAAAACAAAAAAACATATAGAATACAGAACAAAACACACACACACACACACACAAAAAAAAAAAAAAAAAAAAAAAAAAACAGAATCCCGGTGCCAAAACAGAAAAACAGAGGAGCAATTCAACGTCTTGCTAAAGCTCTGGGGTAGGAGCACGTGCGTGTTCCTCGGCACCTCTCTAACCTTGAAAAGAATTCCCTACAGAACGGAACAGAGGACAGAACGATTCTCATTACTGTCCTGGACAGGAGTGTATGTGAGCCTCCCCAGGCCACCTCTCTGTCATTAGAATAGATCTCCCTTAACCAGATATAAGATGTTATCAAGGTGCCACTTACCTATGGAGGCCTCCTCCACCAGGTGCTTGCTAATAGTTTCAGTGCGGTGGTTCACTGCAGTGCTCCCCAGACCGACGGCTCACTCCAAGGCCTTGGAACATCTCAAGTTGTGCACCCCCTAGAGTGGCTCCCCAGCCCGTAGCCCTGGAGGGAAGGCCAGCTTCAGAATTTTCAGCAGTCTGGCCTTGTGATCTGGTCGGGCAGGGTCATCTCACTGGGGAACTCCAAAATGTTGGACTAGGATGCAAGAAAAGACCACTGACTCCAATTAAAATCAAATTAAGGCAAGCTTATTGTTAAAACCGGCCAGGCTGCCTCTCCCTCCAAAAATGGCGGGAACAAGACAGCAACACCACCTTTCCTACAGCCCAGCTATATAGCCCAGAAAGTTACACAAAAAGGGGGTTACAGATAACAGAACTTTGAAAGCATCACACTAATGGTAGTTTACATTTTTTTTGCTGGCCCCAACATCAGAAATTATGAGGACCATTAGAGACTCAGAGAGGGTCATTGTCTGGCTTGGGAAGGCCAATATTTATTAGGTGTCACTAATGTTTCAGAGAGCACTGTTATCTGGTCAGAGAGCCAGGCATGGATGAGTTCAAGGCACGGGCACGCATTCCAAGCAGGTTCAGAATTTGCAGTAATTTATAGTAAAGCCCAAATTATCTTTTCACGGCTTTCTGGCAAGATGGCTCCCAATTCTAATAAAAGATCAGGTTGGGTCTATCAAGCCTGTCCTTTACTTTTGGAAACTCTTCTACAACCTGCAAGGTTGTGAACTCCTGACCATTTTACATTCCAGATATGTATTCACAGATTTTCTAACTCTTGTCCTCCAACTGTGTTTTACTTGGGGTGAAGGTAATATCAAGGCATTGTTCTGGATGAGAGTGGGAAGATTTTTGTGTAGCACATATTTGCATACACATTTAGGAGATCACTCCTCCTAAACACTGTTGGAACAGAAAATTCAATCTATGGGGGAGCTTCCTAGCTGAACAACATTATACATAAATTCAAGTTCATTAAATAAATAGTTTTGGATCAGTGGATGATATATATTTCAAGATGGATTTAAATTGGCATATATATTGCTACATTTTAATGTCCATGTGACTTTTGTGTTCATAATTTTTTGTGATTTATGTGGATTTATAATCAAATTTTCACAAGATTGTTCTCAGAAATATTCATCCAACTTAAATACATACTTTTTTCCTAGTACTGAAAAGTAACTTCAGTGAATGGTGCATAAAAATCCTAATATTTCTACAGTAACTGACCCAGATTAACATCAATGCAAGTAGATTCCTATGGGACATGATGTGTATTTTGATGTTCATTTTTATTCATCACCGGTACATTACTATTTCTGCAGTTTATGCACATTATATATAGTATGATATATAATGTTCAATCACTTCCTGCTTGAGAACACATGTATTCTTACAGGTTTCTTGACTATTCTTTTCATGAGACTTCTTTCCAAACACATTATTTTTGATTTCCATAATCACTTTTGAAA
This sequence comes from Callospermophilus lateralis, assembly GCF_048772815.1. Classification (NCBI taxonomy): domain Eukaryota; kingdom Metazoa; phylum Chordata; class Mammalia; order Rodentia; family Sciuridae; genus Callospermophilus; species Callospermophilus lateralis. Next base: position 758,349 of record NW_027514434.1, read on the forward strand.
CAAAACTCACACACCTTTCAGGATAAACCACAACCATAATATTACCATTAGATGTATAACTGGTTGCAGTGAATGATTGTATATCAATGTGAGATTTCTTTTATATTTTCAGATATCAATTCAATCCATTATTTAAAGTGGAACCAGTTATATTATTTATTCACATGATGGTCAATTGATGCATTATCAATATATTCTATGACACAGGGTATACCCCTTTGTACCCCCATTACTAATTTATATTTCTTCAAAATAGTGCTCCCAGAAATGGTGGAAGGAATACTCATGTCACCTGATCTACATATACATTTTATCACAATAATATTCTGGACACAAAATGCAAAGGTCACACTTATGATTTTACCAAAGCCTAAATAAAAAGTGAGCATGGATTAATAAAAACATCCATGTCCTGGTTACCTAATGCTCTCAAAAGTCAATCCAATTTGTGACAACATATTAGTTTCTGCCTAAGATTATATATTCAGACTCAAACCGTTGAAAATGTCTAAACAAATTACACACTTTATACTTTTACTGACTTCCTAATGTCTCTATTTATATCTGCTTTCCTACATATTTTCCCCAATTCGTCATTGTGCTGACATTTACATTCACTCTCTACCCGAAACCTTATTTGTAAAGAACTTTTGGTACAAATGCTATACTAACTCTTCTTTCTAAATCTACTGACTATCTTGCTAATCCTACAGACTATCCCTTTTTTATTGGATATTCTGTATGTTATTCAATCATCCAGTGTATAAGATCCTATTTCTTTGTATATCGATTTATCTGAGACATCTGTGCAGAATATAATTCAAAGCAAAGTATGCTACTCAAGGGCCCAATGTCCTACTTGGCTTCAAGTCTTCCCTAGATTTCTGTTTCCATACTTATATTTCACGTATATATTCTTGTAAATATCTCAGGTTCCCAATACCATTATTCATCCAGCAGAATGATTCCTAACCCAAATAGAACATGATATTAACACTAACCATACACTGTTCCCTCAATCTAACTTTACAGCAGTGCAGGGATAGAGTTGGTCTTACAATACAGGAATATAGGGGATCTTCCACCTGCTGAGAATCTCAAAGATCCATGCAGAAATTATCCCTGAAGAAGATATAGAATGCTATGAAGGACCTGAGAGACCAAAAGTCATTTTCCATGGCAAATAACCTTGTCAGGATGAAGAGATGTGTCTGAATAAGCCTCTCGCATTTTAATGTAGACAAAATGGACAAAACCAAGCCTGTGTGGAGATCTCTCCCCGAGTACCTATGGTTGATATATCATTCTAACTTGTGAAAGTGTCACAGGAAGTAGGGGCAGCCTCCATCTCATGGGACCCTAGGAAGAAACTGTTAGGACAAAGTGTTTGCCAAGGCTGTGAGCTCATTCAGTTCATGAAGGAAGTGACCTACCTCACTTCTTTGGGATGGAACTCTCTGAACTTGGGATCCCGGAAACCAGGCACCCAGGGCCAGGCCCAGTAACAGTCACAGAGATCTCACTTGTTTGGATTTATCATGGAAAGAGTCAGTCTTTCTTGGTACCTACAGATGTGAAGATGGCCAAATGCCAGAAAAAATCTGAAGAGGTGTCTTTCCTGAGAAAGCAGGTAGTGGCGGCTCAAAGCTGGCTCCTGAGAACTTCACAGAGTGGGCCAAGGAGTCCAGATTTGAGAACAGACAGGCCATTTCGGGTGAACAAAGAATGGCTCACCAGGCAGAGGACACTCCGGTTAGTAACAGACCTTCTTGGGGGAAGGAGGTGCATTTGTGGGAATGAGTGTGGGTTTGTGGTTTTGTCTCATGTTCTGAGAATACGTAGGAAAGTTGGTTTGTTTGTTTTGGAGTGGACTGTTTCTATTAAGTCATTTGACAAGGCAAGTGTTTCTATGTCTGTGTATCCCACTTTGTCCGTGGGTGTAGACATTACAAAAGAAAATGCAACAATGGATGTGTCCTGTCTAGGAGAAAGCTTCCCAACATTCACGCTGCCCAATTTATAAAAGGACAGTGGATTGCCTTATTTGTGGGCAAGACCTGCAATCTTCCTAAGTTCCTGTTTTCTTCCTGAATTCTGGCCACTCTCCAGAATAGGCTCATGATTTTGTGACCAAGATAGGTACCACCTCCAAGCTCTGTGACTTGGCCATGTACTGGATAGCTGAAGGGAATGGCGAGAATCTCAGAAAACTCAGATATCAGTGTTACCAGGAAAAGTCTCAGTGGAGAAACCCTGCTTTGGGACTTTTGCTTACCTATTGTTCTATAGCACTAAATGTCAGGAAGGTCTTTGCCAAGGCCACCCCATTGTGAAGCCTGAATAAAACAGTTCTCTAATGCAAATGAATGGGCATCACCTGTCCCTCTTTGAGTAATTGATTTCGAAAGGGATGTGTCTGAATCAGCCTGTTGGCCCTGTGTGAGGCTGTGGCTTAGATTCTCAGCACCTGATGGATCTAAAGAAAGATGCCATGTGTGCATCCAAAACCAAAATGGCCAAAAGAGCATTCATTATGGATGAAGTCTCTCGCCTTCCTCTGTAAGTTTCCTGACCTCCATAAGGTGAGAATAGGAATCTTTGGGTCAAATGAGTTCTTCAAAGCCCTTCAGAGTCTAGCCCATTGGTGCTTGGGTTTTCTCATGACCCCAATCCACATGAAGAATCTAAACCCCACAGTCAGTAGGCCTCAAATTGGAGAAGTGGAACAGTAATAATGGTAGGCCTATTTGATCACTCCTGGTTCACAGGAAGGGTTTCCAGGCCACCCTGACTTTAGGCAAATGACGGGCAAGGGAGCTTATTTTGGACACTGTCTTGTCCAGCGCCCCTCATAGAAACCTCCAGCTAGAGGTTATGATGAGTGTCTATGTGGAAAAGATGAGGGCCATATGGGAGTGTTTTCGTTTAAATTTTGGTCATTTGTGTGGCGATTGGAAGAAATCACTGGGTCTACCTGGGCTTGAACTCTGGTGTGAATCCACATAGAGACTGAGTTCTGGAACTGACCTCAGAGAAGAATTGCCATGAGTTTTGTTGGGATTTTAGGAGGCCACGCATGAAAGTAGCCCTTATAAACTTAGATCAAGGCCACAGAGCACTGGGAATCTCAGCCAAGATAATCCATGATTTTCTTCTTAAAGTCTTGGCAGCCATAGTTGAGAGTTAAAACACACATGTACCTCACATTGTAGACTTCAATTGGACTGGCTTCATGTGACCTTTTGTCCACTCTTTGGGAGGCCTTGCCTATGAGAGTTCTCCAGAGTTTCATTGAAATGAGCTTCCTCAACATTGAATGGTTTTTGAAACCCAACGTTCCTCCAACTTCATCCTCGAAAAATGGCTAGATAAACACCATGAAATTTTTGAAATTCCCATTACCAGGTGGCACTGGAGAATCTTTGGATGTCCTATTGCTGATCATGAGTGTATCAGACAGTGCCTTGACTGACTGGGTTTCATGAATATTGTGTAGAACAGAGATGCCAGTAAGTTGGAACCTGCAAATTAGTGGGCCTAGAGCAGTGGTGTGAAGGTGTGTGATAAAATATGTGTGGTGGGGCTATGTGGATCTGCCATTTGCTTCCAAATGGCTTGTGACTGACATGGTACAGCCAGGAGAACCTTCCATGTAAAGGCATCTTTTTATATAGGGAGATTTCAAGGCAATGTTCAGAATCAGGTTGCTATGGACAAAGGGGCAACCCATGTGGGATAAAATCCTGGTTGGTGCATTCACATGCAGACCGTGAGCTCCACATGTGACAGAACTCCCTCCAGCACTGTGTCCCAGTTGATCTCCTTGTATTTCATGAAGAAAATACCAAAATCCCAGTGCATCAGCAAGAACCACCACGAAAAGTGGAGGAGGACCAAATGGCTTCACAGTTCACACGGTGAGTCACTTAGCTCCCAGTGGCCATAGTTTAACTACAAAGAGAGTATTCGCACTGCTGCCTCATGTTCATTGGAAAATTAGAAACAATGTCCTCCAGGTCACATAGATGCAGACCCAGCTTTGATGGTCTCACTAGAAAGTAAGCTAAAGCTACTGACAACAACATATATTTCAAGTGCCCAACCTCAGAGGCAGTTTATCAAGAAGTCTTTAGGCCAGCAGAGCTCCATGTTTGTGGAGTGTTTACCATGTGCCTTACTTTTGGAAACTGCTCTACCACTTCCAAGGTTGTGAACTCCTGAGTATATTCCATTCCACATATGCATTCACAGATTTTCTAACTTTTCTCCTCTAATTTTGTCTTACTTGGGACGAAGTTAATATCAAGGCATTGTTGTGGATGAGAGTGGGAAGATTTTTGTGTAGCACATATATGCATACACATTAGATTCATTTTCCAATTTTCCATTCAAAATACTTAATCCCTGACAGTAACTCATAAACTACTAGACTCTGACTGCTAATCCTAATATGATGGAGAAAACTAACCCAAACAGAATAGAAATACAAGCAGTTCAAAAAAGGCATGGTGTATAGTTGGACTTGCCATTTGCATTATGAAGGGTAGGTGTTATAAATCTAGTTAATTTTTAATTGAAATAGTTCTCCTTGTGTTTTTAAAGTTAATAAATATATAAATTCCTGTCTCCCTTTCTCTGTAGCCTATTCAGAACATGTAATTTTATATGCACATATAGAATCCTACCTGGTATCACATGTACATTCTTGTGAGGTGGCTGACTTGGCAGATACAAATTATGAGAAGAAATCACTCCTCCTAAACCCTGTTGGATCTTAAAATTCAACCTATGGGTGAGCTTCCTAGTTGAACAACATTAAACATAAATCCATGTTCAGTAAAAGAAATATTTTTGCATCTGTTGATGATATATATTTCATGATAAATTTCGATTGGCATATATATTGGTAATTTAATGTCTCTGTGTGTGTTTTTTTGTATATATATATATATATATATATATATATATATATATATATATATTCTCCAGATTTTTCAAAATATGAAATATATGTGTCTTATATACACTCCCTAAACTCATTCATGTTCATGTATATGGATTTATACTCAAGTATTCACAAGATTATTCTCAGAAATATTCATCCACATGAAATACATATTTGTTTCCAGTACTGAAAACTAACTTCAGTTAATGTTGCATACAAATACTAATATTTGTACAGTAACTGACCCAGTTTAACATCAATGCAAGTAGATTACTATGGGACATGATGTGTATTTGGACGTTCATTTTTATTCAACACTGGTACATTATTATTTCTTCAATTTATGCACATCATAGGATATATATTTCATCCACAAATTAGCAAACTTATAGGCATTTGTTTCACTTTCAATAACTTCCTGCTTCAGAACACATGGATTCCTCCAGGTTTCTTGTCTGGTCTTTTCATGAGACTTCTTTCCAAACACATTATTTTCAACTTTCATAATCAGTTTTGAAGCAAAACTCACACACTTTTCATGACAAACCATAATCCTAATATAACGTTTAGATGTATAACTGGTTGGAATGAATGTATGTGTATCAATATAAGATTTCCTGTATATTTTCAGATCTCAATTGAATCCATTATTAAATTTGGAACCCATTTTATTATTTATTCACAGTATTGCCTATTCATGCATTATCTCTATATTCATATCACAGGGTACACCTATTTGTACCCCCAATATTAATTTGTACATTTGGACACAGAAGCAATGGTCACACTTATTATTTTACCAATGTAAATGTCAGGCGAGCATCGGAGGAAGAGACTACCAGGGACTGTCTAATGCAACAGCCAAAAGTTTATGGGGGTCCAGCATGCTGGGGCTCAGAGCTCCCTTGAATAGAGGAGAGAGCCCTGAGAACAGCTTTTAAGCAGAGCTTATATACTTTCCTTGGAGAGGGCAGGGAGGGAAGATTATTGATGGGTCAGGGCGAGTGGGTAGTTTGCGTGCAAATGGGTGAGGGAGTACATTCTGCAGTTTTGCAGTTGGTACAGCACATTCAGGGAACAAGATTAGCAAACAGTTCTCAAGATATCAACAGTGTTTTGTTAAGCATACCGTAAAACTGGAAGTGACAATTACCTATTTTATTTACCTTTCATTCCCCACTTTCTTTTGGTTACATTAAATCATAATAGTGATCATTGGGGATGTCACATTTTATGTCTGCTAGTGTGGTATATTGATTTCTGATTACCATAAGTTTAACTTGTCCAATTTGAGCTTGGAGAAAGGAAATTACACGGTTGAGCAAACAGGGTCCTACAGTTAGCAATAATGTGAGGATTATTAAGGGACCGGCCAGGGCTGATAAAAGCGTAGTTAACCAGGGGGACTCTGTGAACCAAGACTCAAACCACCCTTTTTGGGCCTCTCTCTCTTGTTGATGCTCTTCAATGCTTCTTCTTAATTTAATCATAGATTATTTTACAACTCCAGTATGTTAGGCATAATAACAACATTCTTCCCTCAATGCAGGACAAAGGCCCCTTCTCTCATGAAGAGGAGGTCGAACCCTCGCCTGTTCTGTAAAACAATTTCAGAGAGAGAGGTTAAAGATTCTTGTAAAGCTGTGATGGTGGTTTTTTAATATCTTTAAGTTTTGGTGTATTGCTGCTTCTAATTGGGTCATTTGTTGTGTCCCATGGATTAGGGCAGTGGTACCTGTGCCCACCTCTGCAGCAACTACTATTCCTCATAGGATGGCTAAAGTGCAAGATACAGGTTGCCAGCAGAACCGGGTTGTATGCCCCCCTATTTGAAATTTAAATGATCCTGCCTCATGATAGAGCACTCGGGGAAACATCTGCACCATTACATAATTAATCACATCTGTTGATAATTCTATGAATAAACAATGTTTAAGTATATAGAATTATACTGTTGTAGGTATGGACAAGGCAAGGCACCTAAGATAGCACCGAAGACAGGGAAACAGTCCTATTTGGTTGCAACCGGATATAGAGGGCATTGCTTCTATTGTAATCAATTAATCCCCTGAATCCCAAGTTTAGGTAGTTTCAGAATTTTGTACCCAACATGTAAGAGAAAAGACTCAGAAATTTACAGTCTGCAGAAGTTCACAAAAAGCAGTTTTTGGTTCTGTTTTTATTTTCCTCTTCTCTGGGAAAGATAACTTTTTAAGGACATCTGGGAGGGGGAGAGCTTTTTTCTTCTCTTTTATTTTCTCCCTGCCAGCTGTTACCATGGAGCCCAGTTGGTAACTTCTTTATCTTGGAAATATAGCCATCTCTGGAAGCCTGAGCTCAAGGCCAGAGGCCTTGTTCACATATTTTGTGAAAAACTAGTAAGGGGGTGTCTAGCTTAGAAGTGCTGATTTTTCCAGCCAGTGGCCAAGTATAACAGAGCAACACGAAAAGAGGAAGTTTATGTACACTGAACTCTTTTATAGGGACTTTGTTGCTGAAAGTCCTAAAGTCAGCCACGATGAAGACTTCTGGAGAAGGCCATTTCAGATTTTTCTGTGGGCCTGGTACAGAGGGGAAGACGGGAAAGGCGGGGGTGAGAGCAGTTCTGTGGTTCTGAGAATGAGGAAAAAGAGATATAAAAGAATAATGGGAAAAGGGTTTGGAATTTTCCTGGCAACAAAACGTGAGCAGTAGAACAGGTAGAGCAGATGGGAAGACAGGAGTGAGTATCCCAAAAAGCCTGTGAGGGGCATTAAATTCTTAGTAACCTATTTTTAGTGATGACAAAGCAACTTTAAAGGCCATTTTCATTACAACTTGGATAGGCGTCTGAGGGCACTCCTCAGCTGGTTTGAGCTTTGGGTTAGCTGGTAAGAGGACCTGGTGGGACCCGGTGTGGGCACTGACAGGAGAAGAGAGGAGTGAGTGGGTGGAAGGGTACCTCAGTACCTGCTACCTCAGCAAGGGGGCAATGGTCTGAGAACCAGCGGAGGTTTGGGTTTTTGATCTAGTAATTGGAGGGGAGAAATCAGGTTGTTGATGTGAGAGTGACAGCAGAGAGTCTGGAGCAGAAGGATCTATTGGAGAAACATAGTTCATGATGTGAGCAAAGGAGGGAAAAGGCATACACATAGGGGAATTTTCTTCCATCCTTTTGAGCACTTGCCGAAGTTGAAAAAGTCACACAGAATTTGAGGATCTAGACACCCCTCTGCGGGCCATCGGTTTTGGTTGTCTAATTGGTAATATGGCCAATGCTATGAACTGAATTTGATGAGGAGTTTGGGTTCCACCAGGCAGCCCCTGTATGCTCACATCCCCATGACTTACGGAAGAAGACGGCTTTTCCCCCACACAGCCGTGGTTGTTTGTGGCTTTGATAGTCCACCGGGCAAACATAGTAATCTAGGCTAGCCAACCTGCATCAGACTTGCATGTCCCTACATCCATAATGTTTGTTTCCATTATCTATGGTACGGAAGAAATTTAATGAAATTTTAATGGGATCCTCTTCATCAGAGATATCCCAATTGGAAAGACGTATACTCAGCTGACAAATATCTGGGTGGAGAGATGGCCACCAGGTCCCTAAGGGGGCTGTATGCAAGACAGACCATACTTCTTGTCTAATAGGATTTGTGATCAGCCATCGCTGCTGAATGGGCTGATGATGGTTAGGACTAGTGGTGGCCAAGGGGAGAGTCTATAGCCTTATCCACATGGACAATATGCAATTTGAAAGGGTTACCAGTCTTTTCCACTTTCAAGCCAGAGTCTGGACAGGGCGCAGGCTTGAGATGAGAATTAGGATCCAGGAAGTGATTCCATCTACCTTTACCACTGTAGGTTTTATAAGTAGCACCTGGTATGGTCCTGTCCATCGGGGTTCCAGGGATGACACCTGAAGTCATCTTATGTAGACGAAGTCTCTTATTTGATATCGATGTGGAGTCTCCTCTTCACCAGGTTGGTAGGCAGTGGCCAGCTGGTTTGACAGGTATCGCTGAGTTCTTTCAAGAGCTTTAAGTTTGTCAAGCAAGGGGGTGTGGAAGGGATCGGTAGGTCTTAGAGTTGGGGTTAGGTCCTTACTGGAGGAGGGGCCCCATAGAGAATTTCATAGGAGGTGAGGTTACTCAAAGAAACAGAGGGAGTATTTCTTGCATGAAACAGTGCATAAGGCAGGAGCATAGTCCAACCTTTGATGCCCTCTCTAAGCTTAATTTCGTTAAGGTCTCTTTAATGGTTCTATTAATTTTTTTTAACCTGTCCTGAGCTCTGGGGTCTATAAGCACAATGTAACTTCCAATTTATTCCCAGGGTCCTGGCTAACACCTTACTTACCTGGGCCATGAACGCCGGTCCATTATCAGACAATATACCCTTAGGTAGGCCGTATCATGGAAAAATATCTTTCAGGATTTTTTACCACCATTTGTGCCTTTTTTTGTGTGGAAGGCTTCAATCCATCCTGAAAATATATCTACAAACACTAGGAGATATTGAAGTCCATACCTCGCTGGCTTAATTTCAGTAAAGTCCACTTCCCAGAATTGTCCTGGTCTGGTTGTTCATAGGTGCTATTTTGCAGGAAGCTTGGAAGGGTAAGCATTAACCTATTGACAGAACGGACAGGGTTTTGTTACCCGTTCAGTTATGTCCTTTCGCTGTGAGTCGGTTAGTGGAAAACTCTGTTCTTGATCCTTCAGGAATGCCTGCAGTTTCTTTGAACCAAGGTGTGTGAATTGATGTACATTTTTAACGTAGTGTAGGGATTTCTGAAATTGCAGGCTTGGCTCAGTGAACTTGAAAAGTTCAGTGCCAGTGTTGTTAGATGTTATCAAAAGCTTGCTGGTGCTCAGGGGTCCATTGGAATTGGGCATCTCCCTTTAACAGCGGGTATAAAGGAGAAGTTAAGGACGCAAACACAGGAATCCATAACCTGCAAAACCCAGTAGTCCCAAGAAACTCTCTGTGTTGTCTGCTGCTGCGGGGGGGGGGGGGGTGTATCTGCACAACCGTTTGTTTTCTGGGCTCAGTGAGCCATCGTTTACCACCCCTAAGGGAATAGCCCAGGAAGACTACTTCTTGCTGGCAAATTTGGGGTTTTTTGGAAGAAGCTCTATACCTGAGTTGAGCAAGCTTATATAATAGTGCTTGGTTCCCAGACTCACAGTTTTCCTTGGTGTTGGCTGCAGTAGCAGGTCATCCACGTATTCAAGCTGGGTGACTTCAGGGTGCATAGGTCTGAAGTTGTTGACATCTCTGTGGAGGGCTTCATCAAAGAGAGTGGGGGAGTTTTTGAACCCCTGTGGGAGTCTAGTCCATGTTAGTTTACCATACGTTCCGGTTTCTGGGTCTACCCACTCAAAAGCAAACAGCAACTGACTGTCTTTATGCAGAGGCATGCAATAGATAGCATCTTTATGTCCATACCATTTCTACTCAGGGTTCAGAGTGATAAGCAGATTGTATGAATTATTTACCATGGGGTGAATTTCCTGCACTCTGTTGTTGATCTCTCTTAGGTCTTGTATGGGGGATAGTCCCAGGTTCCTGGATTTTTTACCGGTAGCAGGGGAGTGTTCCAGGCCGATTGACAGGGCCTTAGGACCCTAAGGCCAGATATTTCTGAATATGGGGCCTTATCCCATCTTTACCTTTTTTACTCAGAGGATGTTGTTTGACATTGATTGGGGAGGCTGAGGTTTTTAACTCCACTGTTCTTGGAGGTTGTTTCATGGCTAGGCCTAATCCAACAATTTTGCCCAGGCATCTGGGTAATCTGTTATCCATTTCTGGGGTAGCTTGCCTGTTTGATCAGTCTTGGGGTGTGTGAAAAGTGGATGTTCATCTTCGACTGACATTTATAAAGCTATGACTATAGGAGTTTTTAATGAAGGATTTAGAAATTTCATTTTGGGGCCTTCGGGGTTAAAAGTTGTTTTGGCCCGGAGCTTACTGAGCAGATCTCTGCCCATCAATGGGGCCAGGCATTCTGGGATTACTAGGAAGGAATGTTGGATTTTGTCTTTCCCCATGTCCATGGTCCTCTTAGTTGTCTAAGTCTGATATTTACTGCTGTTAGCCCTTTGAACTAGAGATCTTTTATTTGATAGAGGGCCCAGTGGGGCCTTAAGGGCTGAGTATACTGCTGCTGTATCCACTTCAAAGTTTATGGGGTCCCCTTCACTTCAAAAGTTACCCTGAGCTCGGGGAAGGGATCTGAGCCCCGACATTCTTAGTCAACCTCCAGAGTCAGAAAGGCTGTCTGGCGTGGCTTTCTCTTTCTAGGGCACTCTTTGGCTCAGTGTCCTTTTTCTTTACAGTAGGCACATTGATCTGAGGCCAAGGGTGGCCTCTGGAGGGGACCCAGGTATCACTTCTTGTCTCCCTGTTTCTTAATTTCTGGCCTATTTATTGTTGTGACCAGGACATTAGTTAATACCTTAATCTGTCTTTTTCATCTCTCATCCTCCCTTTGCTCCCTTTCATTCTCTCTGTTTCTCTCTTATAGGATACTTTCTCGGCTACTCTGACTAAATCTCTCAAAGTCATATCTTGTAATCCATCTAAGTATTGTAACTTTCTTTTAATATCCAGATCAGCTTGCCCAATGAAGGCCATCATGGCATATGCCTTTTGATCCTCTGCCTGAAGATCGAAAGGAGTATATCTCCTATATGCCTCCATAATTCTCTCTAGAAACATAGAGGGATGTTCATCAGGCCCTTGAATAATCTCTCTTACCTTGGCCAAATTATTTGGTTGCCTAGCGGCCGGTTGGAAACCCACTATTAGGGCCCGGCAATAAGTGGACAGATGCTCCCTAAATTCAAAGGTGTCGGGGTCCCAGTTGGGTAAGTTCAAGGGGAAGCCGGCTTTGATTATGTTGGGAAGTTGTGTTGGTCACCCATCTGGTCCGAGGCTATTTTTTTTTCTAGCTTCCAGGAAGTTTCTCTCTCATTCCTCTGTCATGAAGAGAATCCCTAGGATTTGTTGGCAGTCATCCCGAGTAGGCAGGTTTGAAAACGCCAGGGAGTTCTTTGAGTTCTTTTTGCCAGGCCAGCTTCCTCCAGGGAAGGAGGGGCTGTGTGTGTGACAAGGGGGAGTCATTTGGTGGGCGCTGGGCTGGCCTAGCTTCCTCCAGTGGCGGAGAGGCTGAGTCAGCAGCAGGGGAATCACTTAGTGGTTGTTGGGGGTTGGTGGATGAGGGCAGCGGATAAGAAGGCGAGGAGAGTCCAGTAGAGTCTTGAGACTCAGGGAGAAGAGAGGGTGGAGGAGGAGGAGCAGAGGGTTTGAGAGATAGAATCATGGTGGAAGGAGTAGGAGCGGGGGCAGAGACAAGGAAAAGCTTCACCCATGGAGGAGGAGATTTGCAGAGGTCCTGCAAAGTTGAGATATATGGCTGTTGATCTGGATGTCCATGTGGCCCCGGTTGAAATACAAAATCTCTGACTTTTCGAATTAGTGGGACGTAGATGTTTCTAGGGGCTATCCAACTCCAAAGGTGGGTCATTCTGAGGCACAGAGGGTCTGCCAGGTCCAGCGATTTACTGAAAAAGAAAGATTCTGGGCCCTTAAGCGGACTTTGTTCCAGTGATCAAGGGTCAGGAAGAGAGGTGTTGAAGTTCTCTGTCCCAAAATGAGAGATACACAAACAGTGAAAGCAACGACACACTACACTGACAAGACAAGACAATAAAGTCAGGCATTGGACGTCCAATACTGAGGCCAGGCCTGAGTAGCCCGCAAAACCTGATGGGCTGGCAATACCGAATCCGAAGCAAAATATCACTGAGTCATGGAGACTATTGTTCCTCGATTTCTTGAGTCCTCTGGGGCATCCCCCAGGGACGTGGCCTGTGGCTCTGTGACACGTATGTCAGCCTCTGTCAGAGAGAGCTCACGCTCATCACCCATAGCCATTTTGCCAAGCCCTAACCTGAAACCTAAAACCAAAAAGAGTTGCCTTACTTACCCTGAAAGGAGCCCCTTGGGGATCTTTCATCCGCCGCTGTCGGATCTTGCTGGTGCCTCCAGATGTAAAGGTCGGGCAAGCATCGGAGGAAGCGACCACCAAGAGAATGTCTCCTTCAACAGTAAATGGTTTATTATGGGTCCAGCATTCTGGGGCTCAGAGCTCACTTGAATAGAGCAGAGAGCAATGAGAACAGCTTAAGCAGAGTTTATATGCTTTCCTTGGAGAGGGCAGGGAGGGAAGTTTATTGATTGGTCAGGGCAAGTGGGTGGTTTGCGTGCAAACGGGTGAGGGTATACATTTGCAGTTTGGCAGTTGGGGACAGCACATTCTGGAAACAAGATTAGCAAACAGTCCTCAAGACTTCAACAGTGTTTTGTTAAGCATACAGAAAAACAGTAAGTAACAAGTACCTATTTTATTAACCTTTCACCAAAGCCTAATGGAAAGTGAGCATGGATTACTAAACACATCCATGTCCAGGTTGCCTAATGCTCTCAAATCAATCCTATTGGTGACTACATATTTGTTTCTTCTTAAGATAATATATTCAACCTCAACCCTCTTGAAAATGACTAATCCTATCAGTCACTTTATATTTTGTCTGATTTCCTAATGTCTATTGATATCTGCTTTCCTACATATTTTCCCCAGTTCATCATTTTGACTGACTCTTCACATGTGCTGACATTTACATTCACTCTCTATCCGAAACCCTATTGCTAAAGAACTTTTGGTCCAAATCCTATATTACTCTTTTTTCTAACATACCGACTATCTTCCTAATCCTAAAGACTATCCCTTTTTGACTGAATGATCACTTCGACAATCAGTCATCCAAGGTACAAGGTCCTATGCCATTGTATATTGATTTATCTGAGACATCTGTGCAGAACATAATTCAAAGCTAAGTATCCCAATCAACAGCCCAATGCCCTTCCTGGATTCAAATCTTATCTAGATTTCTGTTTTCAAACTTATATTTCACCAATATATTCTTGTAAATATCGCAAGTTCCCAATACCATTATTCATTAAGCAGAATGATTCCTAATTCAAATCAAACATGTTATTAAGCCTAACCATACATTGTTCCCTCAAACTAACTTTACAGAAGAGCCGAGACAGAGTTTGTCTTACAATACAGTAATGTAGGGGCTCTTCCACCTGCTGAGAACATCAAAGGACCATGCAGAAATTATACCCTTAAGAAGTTGCAGGCAGCTATGAAGGACCTAAGAGGGAAAAAGTCATATTCCATGGCAAACAACCGGGTCAGTATGAAGAGATGTGTTTGAATCAGCCTCTCCTTTCTTAATGTAGAGAACTGATCAAACCATGCCTGTGTGGAGAGCTGTTTCCAGGTGCCTATGGTTGATATACCATTCTAACTTGTGAAAGTGTCAAAGGATGTAGGGGCAGCCTCCATTTCATGGGACCTTTCGAAGCAAATGTTAGGACAAAGTGGTGGCCAATGTAGTGACCTCATTCAGTTCCTGAAGGAAGTGACCTCACCTCTCTTCCTTGGTCATCAAAAAATCTGAAATTGTGATTCAGGAAGCCAGGTACCCAGAGCCAGTCCCAGTCCCAGTCCCAGTGGTCTCACTTGTTTGGATTTACCAAGGACAGAGTCAGTCTTCCTTGGTACCGACTGATATGAGCATTGTCAAATGGCAGAAGATCTCTGAAGAGGGGCCTTTCCTGAGAAAGCAGGTATTGGTTCACCACTGGCTCCTGACAACTTCACAGAGTTGGCAAAGGAGACCAGATCTGAGAAAGGGCAGGCCATTTCAGGGGAACATTGTATGGCCCACCAGTTAGAGGACACTCCGGATAGTCACAGACCTACTTGGGTTAAGGAGGTGCCTTTGTGGGTGTGGAGTGAGTTTGTGGTTTTCTCTCATGTTCTGAGAATAGGTAGGAAAGGCTGTTTGTTTGGGTTGGAGTGGCCTGTTTCTAGTAAGTCGTTTGACAAGGCTAGTGTTTCTATGTCTGAGTATCCCACTGTGTCCGTGGTTGTAGACATTAGAAAAGAGAAGGCATCAAAGGATGTGTCCTGTCTAGTAGAAAACTTCCCAGCATTCATCCTGCCTAATTAAAGAATGGACTGTGGTTTGCCTTATGGATGGGCAACACCTACTAAATTCCTAAGTTCCTGTTTTCTTCCTGAATTCTGGCCACTCTCCAGAATAGGCTCATGGTTTTGTTTCCAAGATATGTACCACCTCCAAGCTCTGAGACATGTCTATATACTTGATAGCTGTAGAGAATGGGAACATCTTAGAAAACTCAGATATCAGTGTGACCAGTAAATTTTCAGTGGAGAAATCCTGCTTTGGTTCATTTGCTTACCTATGGTTCTGTTGTCCTGAATGTCGGGAAGGTCTTTGCCTCAGGCCACCCCTTTGTGAAGCCTGAAGAAAACAATTTTCAAATGGAAATGAATGGGCATCACCTGTGGTTCTTTGCTTAATTGCTTGTAAAAGGATGTGTCTAAATCAGCCTCTTGGCCCTGTATGAGGTTGTGGCTTAGATTCTCAGCACATGATGGATCTAAGGATAGATTCCATGTGTGCAATCAAAACCAAAATGGCCAAAAATCTGTCATTGTTGATCAGTCTCTTGCCTTCCTCTGTTAGGATTCTGACCTCTGTCAAGTGAGAATAGGGATCCTTTAAGTCAAATGAGTTCTTTGAAGAACTGCAGAGGTGCTTGTGTTTTCTTGTGACTCCAAATCACTTAAAGAATCTATCCCTGAGAGTCAGTAGGACTCAAATTGAAGAAGCAGAGCAGTATTCATGGCAGGCCTATTGGATCACTCCAGGTTCACAGGAAGGGTGACGATGCCACCCTGACTTTAGGCAAATGAGGGGCAAGGACGATTATTTTGGACACTCTCTTGGGATGCGTCCCACATGAAAAACTCTAGCCAGAGGTAATGATGAGTGTCTATATGGAAGAAGGTAAGGACCATGTGGGAATATTTTGGTTTTAAGTGTAGTCATTCATGTGGCAGTTGGAAGAGATGACTGGATCCACCTGGGCTTGAACTCTGGTGTCATTCCCCTTAAACACTGAGTTCTGGATCAATCATCAAAGAAGTATTGCCATGAATTGTGTTGGGAATTTAGGAGGCCACGCATGAGAGTCTCTGTTGGAAACTGAGATCTAGTCCTAGGGTGGCTTTCCACAGAGCACTGGGAATCTCAGCCAGGATATCACATTATTTTATTCTGAAAGACTTGGAAGCCATATTTGCTAGTCAAAACACACATGGACCTCAATTGTAGACCTCGATGGGCCTGGATTCATGTGACCTTTAGGCCACTCTTTGGGACGCCTTGCCTGTGAGAGTTCTCCAAAGCTTTCATTGAAATGAGCTTCCTCACCATTGAATGATTCCTGAATGATTTGAAAGCCATAGTGCTTCCAACTTCATAATTGAAAATTTGCTAGATAAATACCATGAAATTTTTGAAATTCCAATGACCAGGTGGCAATGAAGAACCTTTGGATGTCCTGTTGCTGATCACGAGTGTACCAGACAGTGCCTTGATTGACTGGTTTTGATGAAAATGGTGTAAAACAGAGATCTCAGTAATTTGGATCCTGCTGAGTAGTGGGCCTAGAGCAGTAGTGAGCAAATGTGTGATAAAACATCTGAGGTGGGGCCATGTGGATCTGCCATTGGCTTCCAAATGGCTTGTGACTGACATGGTGCAGCGAGCAGACCCTTATATGTAAAGGCAACTTGTTATATGGAGAGGTTTCAGGGCAATGTTCAGAATCAGGTTGCTATGGTCAAGGGGGCATCCTATGTGGTATACAAGCCCTGTTGGTGCATTCTCCTGCAGACCCTGATCCACCACACGTGACAGAACTCGCTGCAGCTCTGTGTCCCAGTTGAACTCCTTGTATTTCGTGAAGCAAATACCAAACTCCGAGTGCAGCAGGAAGAAACATTATGAAAAGTGGAGGATGATGAAATGGCTTCGCAGTCCACATGGGGAGACACTTAGCCCCCAGTGGCCACAGATTACCTACAAAGCAAGAATTCAGCACTGCTGCTTCATGTTTATTGGAAAATTATAAACCATGTCCTCCAGATCACAGAGATGAAGACCCAGCTTTGATGGTCTCACTAGAAAGGAAGCTAAAGCTCCTGACAGCAACATATATTTCAAGTGCCCAACCTAAAGGCAGTTTCTCCAGACGTCTTTAGGCAGGCAAATCTCCATGTTTGTAGAGTTTTTACACTGTCCCTTACTTTTGGAAACTCCTCTACAATCTCCAAGGTTGTGAACCCTAAGCATTTTCAATTTCAGATATGTATTCAAAGATTTTCTAACTCTTCTCCTCTAATTGTGTCTTACTTGGGGTGAAGGTAATGTCAAGGCATTGTTCTGAATGAGAGTGGGAAATTTTTTTTGTAGTACACATTTGCATACACATTGATCCATTTTCCAATTTTCCATTCGAAATACTGAATCCCTGACACTAACTCATACCCTACTAGACTCTGACTACTAATCCTAATATGATGGAGAAAAATACCCCAAAAGAATGAAAATACAAGCAGTTCAGAGGAAGCATGGTGTATAGTTGGACTTCCCTCTTGCATGATAAAGGGTCGGTATTATAAATCTACTCAATTTTTAATTGAAATAGTCCTCCATGTGTTTTTTTTTAAAGAGAGAGTGAGAGAGGAGAGAGAGAATTCTATAATATTTATTTTTTAGTTATCGGCGGACACAACATCTTTGTTTTCACGTGGTGCTGAGAATCGAACCCATGCCGCACGCATGCCAGGCGAGCACGCTACCACTTGAGCCACATCCGCAGCTCTCTCCATGCGTTTTTAAAGTTAACAAATATGTGAATTCCTGTCTCCCTTTCTCTGTAGCCTACTCAGCACTTGTACTTTTTATATGCACATATAGATTCCTACTTGGTATCACACATATATTTTTATGAGTTGGCTGACTTGGCAGAAACAAATTGTAAGAAGAGATCAGTGCTCCTAAACGCTGTTGGAACTGAAAATTCAAACTATGGGTGAGCTTCCTATTAGAACAATATTATACATAAACCCATGTTTAGTAAAATAAATATTTTTGCTTCTGTGGATGATATATATTACATGATGAATTACGATTGGCATATATATATTGATACTTTTTAATGAATTTTTGTGGGTTTTTTTGTATATATATATATATATATATATATATATATATATATATATATACACTCTACAGATTTTATAAAATATGAAATATATGTGTCTTATATACACTCCATAAATTCATTCATGTTCATGTATGTGGATTTATAATCAACATTTCACAAGATTATTCTCAGAAATAATCATCTACCTGAAATACATATTTGTTTCCCAGTGCTGAAAACTAACTTCAATCAATGGTGCTTACAAATCCTAATATTTCTGCAGTAACTGACCCAGTTTAACATCAATGCAAATAGATTCCTAGGGGACATGATGTCTATTTTGACGTTCATTTTAATTCAACACTGGTACATTACTATTTCTTCAGTTTTTGCACATCATAGGATATATATTTCATTCACAAGTTCACAAAATTGTAGGAATTTGTTTCACTTTTAATCACTTTCTGCTTCAGAACACATGTATTCCTCCATGTTACTTGACTGGTCTTTTCATGAGACTTCTTTCCAAACACATTATTTTTGATTTCCATAATCAATTTTGAAGCTAAACCCACACACTCTTCAAGATAAACCATAACATTAATATTACCATTAGATGTATAAGTGGTTGGAATAAATGTGTGTATATCAATATAAGATTTCCTGTACATTTTCACATTTCAATTCAATCCATTATTAAAGTTGGAACCAGGTATGTTATTTATTCACAGTATGGTCTATTAATGCATTATCTCTATATTCATAGACACAGTGTACACCTCTTTGTTCCCCCAATACTAATTTATACCTCTGCAAAACATTGCTCCCAGAAATGGTAGAAGAAATATTCATGTCACCTTATCTATCTATATATGTGTGTGTGTGTGTGTGTGTGTGTGTGTATATATATATATATATATATATATATATATATATATATTTCTTTTTTTATCACAGTAATATTCTGGACACAAAAAACAAAGGTCACACTCATGATTGTATCAAAGCCTAAATGGAAAGTGAGCATGAATTACTAAAAACAACCATGTCCAGGTTGCCTAATGCTCTCAAATGTAAATCCTATTGGTGACTACATATTTGTTTCTTTCTAAGATTATATATTCAACTTCAAGGCTGTTGAAAATGTCTAATTCTATCACTCAGTTTATACTTTGCCTGATTTCCTTATATCTCTATTGATATCTGCTTTCCTACATATATTCCGCAGTTCATCATTGTGTCTGACACTTCACATATGCTGACATTTACATTCAATGTCTACCCGAGACCCTATTGCTAAAGAAATTTTGGTCTAAATCCTATACTCACTTTTATTTCTAAACCTACTGACTATCTTCCTAATCTTACTGATTATTGCTTTTTGACTCGATGTTCTCTTCGACAATTAATCATCCAAGGTATAAGGTCCTAAACCATTGTATTTCAATTTATCGGAGACATATATGCAGAACATAATTCAAACCTAAGAATCCCACTCAAGGACCCAATGCCCTTCTGACTTCGAATCTTACCTAGATTTCTGTTTTCATACTTACATTTCACCTATATATTCTTGTAAATATCACAGGTTCCCAATACCATTATTCATGCGGCTGAGAGATTCCTAACCCAAATCAAACATGTTATTAACCCTAAACATACACTCTTCCCTCAATCTAACTTTACAAAAGAGGAGGGACAGAGTTAGTCTTACAATACAGGAATGTAGGGGATCTTCCACCTTCTGAGAACATCAAAGGTCCATGCAGAAATGATCCCTGGAGAAGATGTAGGCAGCTATGAAGGACCTGATAGAGGAAAAGTCATCTTTTATGGTAAACAACCTGATCATGATGAATGGATGTGTCTGAATCAACCTCTATCTTCTAAATGTAGAGAAGATGGACCAAATCAGGCCTGTGTGGAGAGCTCTTCCCAGGTGCCAATGGTTGATATACCATTCTAACTTGTGAAAGTGTGACAGAAAGTAGGGACAGACTCCATCTCATGGGACCCTTAGAAGTAACTGTTAGGACAAAGAGGTTGCCAAGGCAGTGACCTCATTCAGTTCCTGAAGGAAGTAACCTCACTGCACTTCCTTGGTGATGGAACTCTCTGAACTTGGGATCCAGGAAGAGAGGCACCCAGAGCCAGTTGCAGTCCCAGTCCCTGTGGTCTCACTTGTTTCAATTTACCAAGGACAGAGTCAGTCTTTCTTAGTACCAACAGATGTGAGGATGGCCAAATGCCAGGAAAGCTCTGAAGAAGGGCCTTTCCTGAGAAAGCAGGTATTGGTTCACCGCTGGCTCCTGACAACTGCACAGAGTTGGCCAAGGAGACCAGATTTGAGATACAACAGGCCATTTTTGGCGAATATAGTATGGCCCACCATTCAGAGGACACTCCACAAAGGAGGTGCCTTTGTGGGTGTAGGTGTGTGTATGGTTTTTTTCTCAGGTTCTGAGAAGATGTAAGAAAGGCTGTTTGTTTGAATTGGCGTGGACTGTTTCTAGTAAGTCCTTTGACAAGGCGAGTGCTTCTATGTCTGTGTATCCCACTCTGTCCGTGGTTGTAGACATTAGAAAAGAAAATGCATCAATGGATGTGTCCTGTCTAGGAGAAAGCTTCGCAACATTCATCCTGCCCGATTTATTAATGGACTGCGGCTTTCCTTATTGAAGGGCAAAACCTGCTATCTTCCAAAGTTTCTGTTTACATCCTGAATTCTGGACACTCTCCAGAATTGCCTCATTGTTTTGTGACCAAGATATGTACTACCTCAAAGCTATGTGATATGGCTATGTACTGGATAGCTGAAGGGAAAGGCGAGCATCTAGGAAAACTCAGATATCAGTGTGACCAGGAAAGTCTCAGTGGAGAAACCCTGCTTTGTGCGTTTTGTTTACCTATTGTTCTGTTGCCCTGAATTTCAGGAAGGTTTTTGCCTCAGACCACTCCTTTGTGAATATGAATTCAATCCATTATTTAAAGTGGAACCAGCTATACTATTTATTCACAGTATGGTCTATTCATGAATTATCTGTATATACATAGACACAGGGTACAGCTTTTTGTACAACCAATACTTATGTATATGTCTTCAAAATATTACTCACAGAAATGGTGAAAGAAATACTGATGTCACCTAATCTACATATACATTTTATCACAGTAATATTCTGGACACAAAATGCAAAGTTCACACTTATTATTGTACTAAAGCCTAAATGGAAAGTGAACATGGATTACTTCCATGTTCAGGTTGCCTAATGCTCTCAAATATCAATCCTATTGGTGACTACATATTTGTTTCTTCCTAAGATTATATATTCAAAATCAACCCTGTTGAAAATATCTAATCATATCACTCACTTTATACTTTACCTGATTTTGTAATATCTCTTTTTTTAATGTTAGGATGAGCCAATTTAGTACTTTTTAAAATTTTTATTTTTTTCATCTTTCATAAATTTGATTCAAGTGAGTTATGCATTTCCATTTTTACCCCAAATACAGATTGCAGAATCACATCAGTTACACATTCACAATGTTTACATAATGCCATATTAGTGACTGTTGTATTCTGCTGACTTTCCTATCCCCTACTATCCCCCCTCCCCTCCCCTTTCATTTTTCCTCTCTACCTCATCTGTTATTGTTCCGTTCTCTCCCTTCCCCCCCCTTTCCCCTCACAACCTTGTATATGTGATTTCGTATAACGATGAGGGTTTCCTTCCATTTCCATGCAATTTCCCTTCTCTCTCCCTTTCCCTCCCATCACTTGTCTCAGTTTAATGTTAATATTTTCCTCATGCTCTTTCCCTCTGTTCAGTTCTTTCTTGCTCTCCTTAAATCAAAGAAGACATTTGGCATTTGTTTTTTAAGGATTGGCTAGCTTCACTTAGCATAATCTGCTCTAATGCCATCCATTTCCCTGCAAATTCCATGATTTTGTCATTTTTTAGTGCTGCATAATACTCCATTGTGTATAGATGCCACATTTTTTTTATCCATTCATCTATTGAAGGGCATCTAGGTTGGTTCCACAGTCTGGCTTTTGTGAATTGTGCTGCTATGATCATTGATGTGGCAGTATCCCTATAGCATTCTCTTTTATGGTCCTCAGGGAATAGTCCAAGGAGGGCGATACCTGGGTCAAATGGTGGTTCCATTCCCAGCTTTTCCAGGAATCTCCATACTGCTTTCCATAATGGCCGCACCATTTTGCAGTCCCACCAGCAATGTACAAGTGTACCCTTTTCCCCACATCCTTGCCACCACTTATTATTGTTTGACATCCTAATGGCTGCCAATCTTACTGGAGTGAGATGGTATCTTAGGGTGGTTTTGATTTGCATTTCTCTGACTGCTAGAGAAGGTGAGAATTTTTTCATGTACTTATTAATTGATTGTATGTCTTCTTCTGAGAAGTGTCTGTTCAGGTCCTTGGCCCACTTGTTGATTTTGTAATATCTCTATTGATATCTGCTTTCCTACATATTTTCCCCTGTTCATCATTGTGACTGACCCTTCAAGTGGGCTGATATTTACTTTCACACTTTAACCCAAACCCTATTGCTAAAGAACTTTTGTTCCAAATCCTATACTCACTCTTTGTTAACCTACCGAATATCTATCTAATCCTACCGACTATCCCTTTATGACTGGATGTTCTCTTCGAATTTTAATCATCCAAGGTACAAGGTCCTATGCCATTGCATATCGATTTATCTGAGATATCTGTGCACAACATAAATCAAAGCTAAGTATCCCAATGAAGGGCCCATTGCCTCTCTGGGCTTCAAAATTACCTAGACATCCTTTTTTCATTTATATATTTCACCTCTATATTTTTAAAAATATCCCAGGTTCCCAGTACCATTATACATCCAGCAGAATGATTTCTAACATCAAACATTTTATTAACCCTAACAATACACTGTTCCCTCAATGTAAATTTAATGAAGAGCAGGGACAGAGTTGGTCTTACAATACAGGAATGTAGGGGATCTTTCACCTGTTTAGAACCACAATTTCAATCCAGAAATGATCCCTGGAGAATATGTAGTCAGCTATGGAGGACCTGAGAAAGCAAAAGTAATCTTCCATGGCAAAATACCTGGTCAGGATGACGGGATGTGTCTGAATCAGAACCTCTCTTCTCAATGTAGAGGAGATGGACCAAACCAGGCCTGTGTGGAGAGCTATTACCGGGTTCCTATGGTTGATATACCATTCTAACTTGTGAATGTTTCACAGGAAGTAGGGGAAGCCTCCATTTAATGAGACACTTGGAAGCAACTGTTAGGATAAAGTGGTTGCCAAGGCAGTGACCTAATTCAGTTCCTGAAGGAAGTGACCTCACCTTACTCCCTTGGTGATGGAACTCTCTGAACTTGGGATCCTGGAAGCCACGCACACAGAGCCAGTCCCAGTACCAGTCCCAGTGGGTTCACTTGTTTGGAATTACCAAGGACAGAGTCAGTCTTTCTTTGTACCTACTGATGTTAGAATGGCCAAAAGCCAGGACAGCTCTGAAGAGGGGCCTTTCCTGAAAAAGCAGGTAGTGGCCCACTGCTGGCTCCTGACAACTTCATAGAGTTGGCCAAGGAGACCATATTTGAGACAGGACAGGACATTTCGGGGGAACATTGTGTGGCCCACCAGTCAGAGGACACTCCATAGAGTCACAGACCTACTTAGGGTAAGGAGGTGCCTTTGTGGGTGTGGTTGTGAGTTTGTGATTTTGTCTCATGTTGTGAGAATAGGAAGGAAAGGTGGTTTGTATGGTTTGGAGTGAACTGTTTCTTGTAAGTCGTTTGAAAAGGCGAGTGATTCTATGTCTGTGTATCCCATGGTGTCCGTGGTTGTAGACATTAGAAAAGAGAGTGCATCAATGGATGTTTCCTGTCTAGTAGAAAGCTTCCCATTTCATCCTGCCCAATTTATGAATGGATTGCGGCTTTACTTAAAGATGGGCATAACCTACTACATTCCTAATTTCCAGGTTTCTTCATGAATTCTGTTCACTCTCCAGGATAGGCTCATGGTTTTGTGTCTAACATATGTACCACCTCCAAGCTCTGTGACATGGTCATGTACTGGATAGCTGAAGGGAATGGCGAGCATCTCAAAAAACTCAGATATCAGTGTGACCAGGAAATTCTCAGTGGAAAAACCCTGCTTTGGGCATTTTGCTTATATATTGTTCTGTTGAACTGAATGTCAGGAAGTTCTTGCTCTGGCCACCCCTTTGTGAAGCCTGAAGTAAACAGTTTTCAAATGGAAATGAATGGGCATCACCTGTGGCTCTTTGCTTAATTGCTTTGGAAAGGGATGTGTCTGAATTAGCATCTTGGCCCTGTGTGAGTTTGTGGCTTAGATTCTCAGCACCAGATGGATCTAAAGAAAGATCCCATGTGTGCATCTAAAACCAAAATGGCAAATAGACCAGTCATTGTGGATAAAGTCTCGCTTTCCTCTGTGAGGTTCCTGACCTCTATCAAGTGAGAATAGGGATCCTTTGTGTCAATTGAGTTCTTCAAAGCCCTGCAGAGGTGCTTGGGTTTTCTCATGACTCTAATTCACATAAACAATCTATACCTCTAACTCAGTAGGCCTCAAATTGAAGAAGCGCTGCAGTATTAACGGCATGCCTATTTGATCACTCCTGGTTCACAGGAAGTATGTCCAGGCCACCCTGACTTTAGGCAAATGAGGGGCAAGGGAGCTTATTTTGGACACTGTCTTGGACTGCGCCCCTCATGGAAACCTCCAGCCAGAGGTTATGATGAGTATCTATATGGAAACAGATGAGGGCCATGTGGGAGTGTTTTGGTTTTAATTGTGGTCATTGTGTGGCAGTTAAAGGAGATGCCTGGGTCCACATGGGCTTGAACTCTGGTGTGATTACACTTAGAGAGTGCATTCTGGATCTGATCTCAGAGAACTTGTGCCATGTATTGTGTTGGGATTCTAGGAGGGCACGCATGAGAGTCTCCCTTGGAAACTGAGATCTAGGCCCAGGGTGGCTTTCCACAGAGCACTGGGAATCTAAGCCAGGATATCACATGATTTTTTTTTTTTTCTGAAAGACTTGGCAGGCACGGGTGACAGTCAAAACACACATGGACCTCACATTGTAGACCTCAGTGGGTCTGATTTTATGTGACATTTTGGCCACTCCCTGGGAAGCCTTGTCTGTAACAGTTCTACAGAGCTTTCATTGAAATGAGGTTTCTCATCATTTAATGGTTCCTGTACGAATTGAAATCCACAGTGCCTCCAACTTCATCCGTGAAAAATGGCTAGATAAATACAATAAAATTATTGAAATTTCCATGACCAGGTGGCACTGTAGAAAATTTGGAAAACCGGTTGCTGATCATGAGTATACCAGACAGCACCTTGATTGACTAGGTTTCATCAAAATGGTGTAGAACAGAGATGCCAGTAAATTGGAGGCTGCTGAGTAGTGGGCCTAGAGCAGTGGAGGGGGGGTGTGTGATGAAACATCTGTGGTGGGGCCATGTTGATCTTCCATTGGCTCCGAAATGCCTTGTGACTGACATGGTACAACCACCAGACCCTTATATGTAACGGCATCTTGTTATATAGAGAGGTTTCAGGGAAATGTTGAGAATTATGTTGCTATGGTCAAGGGGAAAAGCTTTGTGGAATAGAAGCATTGTTGGTATATTCTCTTGCAGACCCTTACCCACCACACGTGACAGAACTCCCTCAAGCACTGTGTCCCAGGTGATCTTTTTTTACTTCATAAGCAAATACCAAACTCCCAGTGCAGCAGCAAGAAACACCAGGAAAAGTAGAGGATGACCAAATGGCTTCACAGTCCACACGCAGAGACACTTAGGCCCCAGTGGACACAGTTTACCTACATAGAGAGAATTCAGCACTGCTGCCTCATGTTCATTGGAAAATATGAAACCATGTCCTCCAGGTCGCATAGATGCACACCCAGCTTTGATGGTCTCAGTACAAAGAAAGCTCCTTACGAAAACATATATTTCAAGTGCCCAAACTCAGAGGCAGTTTCTCAAGAAGTCTTTAGGGCAGCAGAGCTCCATGTTTGTGGAGTGCTTACCCTGTCCCATACTTTTGAAAACTCCTCTACGACCTCCAAGGTTGTGAACTCATGAGAATATTCATTTCCAGATATGTATTCACAGAATTTTTAACTCTTCTCCTCTAATTGTGTCTTACTTGTGACGAGGGTAATGTCTAGGCATTGTTCTGAATGAGAGTGGGAAGATTTTTATGCAGCATATATTTGAAATACTAAATCCCTGACACTAACCCATTCCCTACTAGACTCTGACTACTAATCCTGATATGATGGAGAAACATAACCCAAACAGAATAGAAATACAAGCATTTCAGAGGAGGCAGGGTGTATAGTTGGACATGCCTTTTGAAATATATAGGGTAGGAGTTATAAATCTAGTCAATTTTTAATTGAAATAGTTCTACATGTGTTTTTAAAGTTAACAAATATATGAATTAATGTCTTCCTTTCTCAGTAGCCTATTCAGCACATGTGTTTTAATATGCACATATAGAATCCTACCTGGTGTCACACGTACATTCTCGTGAGGTGGCTGACATGGCACATACAAATTGTGAGAAGTGATCACTCCTCCTAAACAATGTTGGAACTGAAAATTCAACCCATGGGTGAGCTTCCTATTTGAACAAACTTATATAAAAATCCATATTCATTAAAATGAATATTTTCGGATATGATGATGATATATATTTCATGATGAATTTCAATTGGCATATATATTGCTATTTTTAATATATATATATATATATATATATATATATATATATATATATATATATATATATATAAAACATGTGTCTTATTATGCACTCCCTAAATTCATTCATATTGATTTATTTGGATTTTTAATCAACTTTTCACAAGATTATTCTCAGTAATATTCATCCACCTGAAATACATATTTGTTTCCTAGTACTGAAAACTAACTTCTTTGAATGGTGCAAACATATCCTAACATTTCTACAGTAACTGACCCTGTTTAACATCAATTCAAGTAGATTACTATGGGACATGATGTGTATTTTGATGTTCAATTTTATTCAACACTTCTACATTACTATTTATTCACTTTATGCACATCATAGGATATATATTTCATCCACAAGTTAGCAAATTCATACGCATTTGTCTGACTTTCATTCACTTCGTGCTTCAGAACACATGTATTCATCCATGTTTCTTGACTGATCTTTTCATGAGACTTCTTTCCAAACACATCATTTTCGATTTCCATAATCACTTTTGAAACACTTCAAAAGTTACCTTGAGCTTGGGGAGGGAATCTGAGCCCCGACTTTCTTAGTCATCCTCCAGAGTCAGAATGGCTGGCTGGTGTGGCTGTCACTTTTTAGGGCAATTTTGGCCCAGTGTCCTTTTTTCTTTAGAGTAGGCACATTGATCTGAGGCCAGGGTGGCCTCTGGCATGGGCCAATGTTATCCCTTCTTGTCTACCTGTTTCTTAATTTCTGGCCTATTTGTTTTTGTGACCAGGACCTTAGTCAACGCCTTAGTCTGCCTTTTGTTTCTTTTATCCTCCCCTTGCTCCCTTCTCTTCCTCAGTTTCTCTCTTATAGTATACGTTCTTGGCTTCTCTGACTAAATCTCTGAAAGTCATATCTTGTAATCAATCTAGCTTTGTAACTTTGTTTTAATATCCAAGCCAGTTTGCCCAATAAAGGCCATCGTGACAGATGCCTTTGATTCTCTTCCTGAGGATCAAAAGGAGTATATCTCCAATATGCCTCCATAATTCTCTCTAGAAACATAGTGGGAGAATCATCAGGCCCTTGAATAATCTCTCTTACCTTGGCCAAATTACTTTGTCGCTAGCGGCTGCTTGGAGACACACTATTAGAGCCCGGTGATAAGGGGACAGATGCTCGCTACCTTCAAAGATTTTGAGGTCTCAGTTGGTTGGGTTCAAGGGAAAGCCGCCTTTGATTATCTTGGGAAGTTGTGTCAGACGCAGATCTTGTTTGAGGGATTTTTTTTCTAGCTTCCTGGAGGATTCACTGTTGTTCCTCTGTCATGAAGAGAATCCCTAGGAGTTATTGGCAGTCATCCGAAGTAGGCTGGTGTGAAAACATCAATGACTCAACCAGACCTGAGAGCCTGGTGGGGTCCTCAGAAAAAGGGGGATTATAATTTTTTTAAGTTATATAGGTCTGACGAGGAGAAAGGCTAATACTGGTAGGCTTGCATTTATTCCCCGTGGCCATCGTCAATCATTGGCCCATAGGGATGGAGGGGGAGCATCCCAAGAGTTCCAGGGTTTTCAATCATTCACTGCCAGCGAGTTCCTTTAGATGGTACAGCTTCCTCCAAGGGAAGAGGTACTGTGTGTGCCGCAAAGGAATTATCTGGAGGGCGCTGGGCCGGCATAGCTTCCTCCAATGGAGGAGAGGCTGAGTCAGCAGCAGGGGAATCACTTAGAGGGTGTTGGATTTTGGGGGACAAGGGCAGGGGATAAGGAGGGGAAGGAGACTCCAGTAGAGTGAAATCTGGTGACTCAGGGAGAACAGAGGGTGTAGGAGGAGGAGGATCAGAGGATTTGAGAGTTCCTGGGGGAAGGAGTCAGAGTGGGGGCAGTGACAAGGAAAGGCTTCACCCATGGAGGAGGAGATATGCAGAGTTCCCGCCGAGTTAAGATATATGGCTGTTGATCCAGATGGCTATGTAGCACCGGCTGAAAGACAATATCTCTGACTTTTTTAAATTAGTGGGAAGTAGAAAGATCCTTCTAGGGGTAATCCAAAACCAAAGGTGGGCCATTCTGAAGCACAGAGAGTCTGCCACATCCGGCGCTTTACTGAAAAACAAAGATTCTGAGCCCTTAAGTGGACTTTGGTCCAGTGATCAAGTATCAGGGACAGAGGCATTGAAGTGCTCTGTCCCATAATGAAAGATACACAAACAGTTAAAGCAATGAAACATGACACAGACAAGACAAGGCAATGAAGAGAGGCAATGGACGTCCAACACTGAGACCAGGACTGAGGAGCCGGCAAAACCCGATTGACTGGCAATACCGAATCCGAAAAAAATTATCAATGAGTCCAGGAGACTATCTCGTCCCCATAAATTTACGGGAAGATGATCCAATACATATGGCTGTAGAGTTCCTTCACATCCTTCAGGATCCTTCCAATCTAATACCATTGCACTTCTATGGGGATTATACGCTACTCCTAGGCCTTGAAGCGTTTGAGTGGCTTGTTGTAATGGCCAATGTTTTGGCCATTCTTGACGAGAGATGATGCTAAGTTCTGCGTCTGTATCCAGTAGCCCATTAAATTCATGCCCTTGAATATTTAGTTTAAGCATGGGGCCAGAATCTAAATTTAAAGAAAGCATAGCCCAATCTACACCTGTGGAGCCTAATCACTTGGAACCTCTTTCTACAGTACGACTGGAAAATTTTTCACCTAGGCTGGGTATTATTAGTAACTGTGCTATTCTATCTCCTGGTGAAATTACTAATATACCCTTTGGAGAACTGGCTATAATTTTTATTTCACCTTCATAGTCGAGATCAATTACCCCAGGACTTATCATAAGTCCTTTTAGAGTAGAAGAGCTGCGTCCCAATAATAAGCCTACTGTTCCTTTGGGAAGAGGTCCTTTTACCCCTGTGGAAATGAATTGAATTCCCATCTCTGCAGTTAGTACTGCTCTGGCAGAGTCACAGATGTCTAACCCTGTGCTCCCTCTGGTTTTTCTGATGAGGGATCTGATGGACAATGTGTCCTGGGCACTACCCTGATGTGGTTGATGGGTTTCTCCAGTGCTGCGTATATTTGTGGTTTTGGGCCCCGGAGAATTGAGCCCCCTTGTCCATTTTTTGGCAAAGGAGCTCCATGTTTTTGTCCATGATATTGTGGATAAACACCTGGTCCTTGTTCGTTTTTTGATAATGGTGTACCTTCTATGGTGGTTTGAGAACAGCATTCATTAGCCCAAAGTCTCCCTCTACGGCATCGTGGACAAATACCTGGTATTCTACTCCTTTGATACCTAGTTTTGTTAAACCCTCCTCCTATGGGACAATTCCTTTTAAAATGTCCTGTTTTTTCACAATTGTAGCATGTTCTTGGCCTGGCATCTAAAGCCTGTTTTACTGCAGCTGCCACAATTTGCCCTTGTTCATTAATGTCTCTGGCATCTAAAGCCTGTTTTACTGCAGCTTCCACGACTTGCTCTTGTTCTTTAATGTCTCTACATAATTTAATATATGTGTTTAAATCTTCATGTTTCCATGGTCTAATGATATCTTTGCACCAACGATTCGCTTGCTCATAAGCCAGTTGTTTTAGTAATGGCATTGCTTGTTGTGTATTTCCAAAAACTCTGGTAGCTGTTTGAATAAGCCTATCTACAAATTCAGCATAAGGTTCATTAGCTCCTTGTATTACCTTAGATAACTGACCTTGTAAACCTCCATTTTTTTGAAAAGTCTTCCATGCCTTAATTGCATCTATAGCAATCTGTGCATATACACCAGGATCATATGCACATTGCTGCTGCTGATCCTCATAAGGTCCCTTTCCTAACAATATATCTAGATTTCTCTGAGGATAACTAGCTGCTGCATTTTGCCTAGCCGTCTCCTTGCAAAATTCCTCATTGGCAATCTTCCATAACAGGTATTTCCTCCATTTAGCACAGCTTTACACATATTAGCCCAATCTGCTGGCTTCATGTTCATGTTGTTAATGGATTTGATAATGCTTACAGTGAAGGGTGCTTGAGGACCATAGGTTGTTACAGCCTCTGTTAGCTGCTTCACTGTTTTGAAATTTAAAGCATGGTAATCTCACTGCCCTCCTGCCTCAAATACTGGGCATGTTAATATTTGAGATCTTGTCTCAGGATTCCAACTATCAACTGTGGGGGTTGGGGGCCTCCCAGCATGTGGAGGTGGCCTTGTTAGTTGGACACTTACTTCCTCTGGTGATAGAAAGGTGTTAGTAGCAGTCTCCTGTAGAGGTTGTGCTGTTGGTTGGACACTTACACCCTCTGGTGATAGAAAGGTGTTAGTAGTAGTCTCCTGTTGTAACTTTCCCCCTGATGGCTTTTTCTGTTTTACACTTTCTTCCTCTGTCTGACTGGCTTGAAAGGCCTTCTCTTTTACTTGATTTTTTTTCTCTGTCTGACTAGTTCGAGAGACCTTTTCTTTTACTTGAATTTTTTCCTCTATCTGACTAACTTGAGAGACCTTCTATTTTACTTGAATCAATATGTCTTCTCCTTCCTCTACCATTGTCTGAACTGAGGGCTTTCCACTAAGCAAACAAGGTACAAACGTCCACAATAGCAATGTGCCAACTGGCAGAGTCCCTGGGCTTTTCTTTCCTATTCTTTTTAAATCTTCACCATGATGGTTCCATTGTGATATATTTAACAACTCCTCCTGAAAAAGCCATGGGCTACATTTTTGTATTGTATCAACGTATGCCCTGACTTTTCTTGATTTTACTGAGATGCCTCCTTCCTCTAACAATTTACTGAACACTCTTTCAGTTTTTTTTTTTTTTTTTTTTACTAATTTCTGATCCCGTATTTCTACTATAATACAACCCAACAAGATGACACCAAACAAAACAGCTCCTCAGGAAAAGCCATCAGAGCCCAACTGCCACCACAGGCTTCCCACAAGCCTCTCCCTCAAACACAAGTCTCCTCCTCTTGAGGCCGATTGGCTGGGTCACGTGGGCGAAGCCAAAATGTCCCCCAATGAGCAGTTCCATGGTCTGAAAGGGCAGGGAACCAGCCCAATGTGCATCACCACAGAGGAGCCAATCAGCTAGATGTTGCTGGGGCCGCTGTGAGCCAATCATCCGCTGGCAGTCTGAAAGGTCGGGGAAACCGCTCATTGAGCATCTCAATGAGCATCACCACAGACAAGCAAATCAGCTAGATGATGCTGGGGCCGCTGTGAGCCAATCATCAGCCGGCAGATGGAAGTTTGCTGGCAGCTGCAAGTTTGCTGGGGCTCCTTTGGCTGTGGCTCTCAACAGATTATTCTCAGAAATATTCAACCACCTGACATACATATTTGTTTCCTAGTACTGAAAACTAACTTCAGTGAATGGTCCTTATATATCCTAATATTTCTATAGTAACTGACCAAGTTTAACATCAATGCAGTTAGATTCCTATGGGACATGATATGTATTTTTAAGTTCATTTTTATTCCACACTGGTACATTACTATTTCTTCAGTTTATGGACATCATAGGATATGTCCTTTCATCCACAAATTCACAAATTTATAGGCATGTGGTTCACTATCAATCACTTCCTCTTTCAGAAAACATGTATTCCTCTATGATTCTTTAGTGGTCTTTTCACTAGACTTCTTTCTAAAAACATTATTTTCGATTCTATACTCATTTTTGAAGCAAAACTCACACACTCTTCATGATAAACCGTAACCCTAATATTACCATTAGATGTATAACTGGTTGGAATGAATGTATATATATCAATATAAGATTTACTATATATTTTCAAATATAATTTCAATGCATTATTTAAAGTTGGAACCAGTTATATAATTTATTCACAATATGGTCTATTCATGCATCATCTCTTATTCATCAACACAGGGTAGGCCTATTTTATCTGCAATACTAATTTATAAGTTTTCAAAATATTGCTCCTCATATTGGTGGAAGAAATACTCATGTCATCTGATCTACATATATATTTTACCACAGTAATATTCTTGACACAAAATGCAAAGGTCACACTTATGATTGTACTAAAGCCTAAATTTAAAGTGAGCATGGATTACTAAAAACCTCCATGTCTAGGTTCCCTAATGCGCTCAAATATCAATCCTATTGGTGACTAAATAATTGTTTCTTCCTAAGATTATATATTCAACCTCAACCCTGTTGAAAATATCTAATCCTATCACTCACTTTATACATTGCCTGATTTCCTAATGTCTCTATTGATACATATTTACTCTCTTTCCTACATATTTTCCCCAGTTCATCATTGTGACTGACTCTTCACATGTGCTGACATTTACATTCACTCTCTAACTGAAACCCTATTGCTAAAGAACTTTTGGTCCAACTCCTAGACTCACTCTTCTTCCTAATCCTACAGACAATCTTCCTAATCCTATGGACTATCCCTTTTGGACTGGATGATCTCTTCTAAATTCAGTCATCTGAGGTACAGCAACCTATGCCATTGTAAATAAATTTATCTGAGACCTCGGTGCAGAACATAATTCAAGCTTAGTATGCCAATCAATCGCCAAATGCCCTTCTGGGCTTCAAATCTTACCTAGATTTCTTTTTTCGTACTTATATTTCACGTCTATATTCTTATAAGTATCAGAGGTTCCCAAACCATTATTCATCCAGCAGAATGATTCCTAACCAAAATCGAACATGCTATTAACCCTAACCATACAATGTTCCGTCAATCTAACTTTACAGAAGAGGAGGGACCGAGTTGGTCTTACAATACAGGAAGGTAGGGGATCTTCCACCTGCTGAGAACCTCAAAAGTCCATGCAGAAATGATCGATGGAGAAGATTTAGGCAGCTATTTAGGACCTGAGAGAGGAAAAGTCATCTTCCATGGCAAACAACCTAGTCAGGATGAAGGGATGTTTCTGAATCAGCCTCTCTCTTCTTAATGTAGAGAAGTCGGATCAAACCAGGCCTTTGTGGAGAGCTGTTCCCAGGTGCCTATGGTTTCTATACCATTCTAATTTGTGAATGTGTCACAAGAAGTAGGGGCCGCCTCCATCTTATGAGAACCTAGGAAGCAACTGTTAGGACATATTGGTGGCCAAGTCAGTGACCTCATTCAGTTCCTGAAGGAAGTGACCTCACCTACTTCCTTGGTGATGGAATTCTCTGAATTTGGGATCCAGGAAGCCAGGCACCCAAAGCCATTACCCGTCCATGTCCCAGTGGTCTCACTTGTTTGGATTTACCAAGGATAGAATCAGTCTTTCTAGGTACCTCTTCATGTGACGGTGGCCAAATTCCAAGAAAGCTCTGAAGAGGGGCCTTTCCTGACAAGACTGGAATTGGCTCACCACTGCCTCCTGACAACTTCACAGAGTTGGTGAATGACACCAGATCTGAGACAGGAAAGGCCATTTCAGAGGAACATCGTATGGCCTACCAGTCAGAGGACATTCAGAAGAGTCACAGACCTACTTGGGGGAAGGAGGTGCCTGGGTGTGTGGATGTCAGTTTGTGGTTTTGTCTCATGTTCTGAGAATAGGTAGAAAAAACGTGATTTATTTCTTTTGGAATGGACTGTTTCTAATAAGTCATTTGACATGGTGAGTGTTTCTATTTCTGTGTATGCCACTGTGTCCGTGGTTGTAGACATTAGAAAAGAGAATGCATCAATGAATATGTCCTGTGTAGTAGAATGCCTCCCAGCAATCAACTTGTCCAATTTATGAAAGGACTGCGGCTTGCCTTACCAATGGGAAACACCTACAACCTTCCTAAGTTCCTGTTTTCTTCCAGAATTCTGGCCACTAGCCAGAATATGCTCATTGTTTTTTATCCATGATATGTACCACCTCCAATCACTGTGACATGACCATGTACTGAATAGCTGAAGGAATTGGCATGGCGAGCATCTCAAAAAACTCAGATATCAGTGTGGCTAGGAAACTCTCAGTGGAGATACCCTGCTTTGGGCCTTTTGCTTACATTTTGTTCTGTTGCCCTGAATGTCAGGAAGGTATTTGCCTCTGGCCACCCCTTTGTGAAGACTGAAAAAAACAGTTATCAAATGGAAATGAATGAGGATCACCTGTGGCTCTTGGCATAATTGCTTTGGAAAGGGAGGTGTCTGAATCAGCCACTTGGCCCTGTGTGAGGCTCCAGCTTAGATTCTCAGCACCTGATGGATCTAAAGAAAGATCCCATGTGTGCATCCAAAACCAAAATGGCAAAAAGATCAGTCATTGTGGATGAAGTCTCTAGCCTTCTTCTGTGATGTTCCTGACTCCATCAAGTGAGAATAGGGATCCTTTGGGTCAAATGAGTTATTCAAAACCCTGCAGAAGTGCTTGGGTTTTCTCATGACTCCAAACCACATAAAGAATCTATACCTGACATTCAGTAGGCCTCAAAATGGAGAAGCAGAGCAGTATTAACGGCAGGTCTTTTTAATCACTCCTGGTTCACAGGAATGGTGTCCAGGCCACCCTGACTTTAGGCAAATGAGGGCCAAAGGTGCTCATTTTGGTCACTGTCTTGGGCTGCGCCCCTCATGGAAAAATTCAGCCAGAGGTTATGATGAGTGTCTATATGGAGAACATGAGGGCCTTGTGGGAGTGTTTAGGTTTTAATTTTGGTCATTTGTGTGGCGGTTGGAAGAAATGAATGGGTCCAACTGGTCTTAAACTCTGGTGTGAGTTCAAGGGGACTTAGAGACTGAGTTCTGGAACTGAACTCAGAGAAGTATTGCCATGAATTGTGTTGGGATTTTCGCAGGCCACACATGAGAGTCCCCCTTATAAACTGAGATCTAGGTCCAGGGTGGCTTTCCACAGAGCACTGAGAATCACAGCCTGGATATCACATGATTTTTTCTAAAACACATGGCAGGCATACTTGAGCGTCAAAACACACATGGACCTCACATTGTAGACCTCAATAGTCCTGGATTTCGGTGACCTTTTGGCCACTCCTTGGGAAGACTTGCCTGTGAGAGTTTTCCAGAGGTTTCATTGAAATGAGCTTCCTCACCATTTAATGTTTCCTGAAAAAATTGAAACCCACAGTGCCTCCAACCTCATGCTTGAATAATGGCTAGATAAATACCATGAAATTCTTAAAATTCCCTTGACCAGGTTGCACAGGAGAACCTTTGGATATACTGTTGCTGACGATGAGTGTATCAGACAGTTTCTTGATTGACTGGGTTTCATGAAAATGGTGTAGAACAGAGATGCCAGTAAGTTCAAGCCTGCTGATTAGTGGGCCTACAGCAGAGATGTGCAGTTTTGTGATAAAACTTCTGTCGTGGGGCCTTGTGGATCTGCCTTTGAATTCCATATGGCTTGTGGCTGACATGGTGCATCCAGCAGACCCTTATATGTAAAGGCATCTTTTTATAAGTAGAGGTTTAAGGGAAATCTTAACAATCAGGTTATTATGGTCAAGGGGGCAAACTGTGTGAGATAGAAACCTGGTTGGTGCATTCTCCTGCTGACCCTGACCCACCACACATGACAGAACTCCCTCCAGCACTGTGTTCCAGTTGAGCTCCTTGTATTCCATGAATCAAATATTAAATTCCCAGTGCAGCACCAAGAATCACGACGAAATTTGGAGGATGACCAAATGGATACACAGCCAACATGTGGATACACTTAGCCCCCCGTGGCCACAGTTTACCTACAAAGACAGAATTCAGCACTGCTGCCTCATGTTCATTGGAAAATAAGAAACCATATCCACAAGGTCACAGAGATGAAGACCCAGCTTTGATGGTCTCCCTAGAAAGGAAGCTAAAGCTCCTGACAACAACATATGTTTTAAGTGCCCAACCTCAGAGACAGTTTCTCAAGAAGTCTTTAGGCAGGCAGAGGTCCATGTTTGTGGAGTGTTTACCCTGTCCCTTACTTTTGGAAACTCCTCTACCACTTCCAAGGTTGTGAACTCCTGATCGTATTCCATTCCAGATATGTAGTCATGGATTTTCTAACTCTTCTCCTCTAATTGTGTGTTACTTGGGGCGTAGGTGATATCTAGGTGTTGTTCTTGATGAGAGTGGGAAGATTTTTGTACCACATATTTGCATACACATTGGATTCATTTTTCTATTTTCCATTCAATATACTGATTCCCTGACACTAACTCACACCCTACTAGACTCTGATTACTAATCCTAATATAATGGAGGAAAGTAACCGAAACATTATAGAAACACAAGCAGTTCAGAGGAGGCATGGTGTATAGTTGGACTTGTTATTTGCATGATAAATGGTAGGTGTTAAAAATATAGTCAATTGTTAATTGAAATAGTTCTCCATTCTTTTTAATGTTAACTTATTTCTGAATTTCTGTCTCCATTTCTCTGGAGCCTATTCAGCACATGTATTTTTATATGCACATATAGAATCCTACCTGGTATCACACGTACATTTTTGTGAGGTGGCTAACTTTGCAGATACAAATTGTGAGAAGAGATCACTACTCCTAAACGCTTTTGGATCTTAAAATTCCACCTATGGGTGAGGTTCCTAGTTGAACAACATTATACATAAATCCATGTTCACTAAAATGAATACTTTTTAATCTGTGGATGATATATATTTCAAGATAAATTTTGATACCCATATATATTTATATATTGCTACTTTTTAATGTATCTGTGATATATATATATATATATATATATATATATATATATTTTACACCCTCCTGATTTTTCAAAATATGAAATATATGTGTCTTATATACACTCCCTAAATTCATTCATGTCATGAATGTGGATTTATAATAAAATGTTCACAAGATTATGCTCAGATATATTCATCCACCTGAAATATATATTTGATTCCTAGTACTGAAAACTAACTTTAGTAAATGGTCCTTTCAAATCCTAATGTTTCTACAGTAACTGACCCAGTTTAACATCAATGCAAGTAGATTCCTATGGGACATGATATGTATTTTGACATTCATTTTCTTTCAACACTGGTACATTACTATTTTTTTCAGTTTTTGCACATCATAGGATATATATTTCATCCACAAGTTAGGAAATTTATACGTTTTTTTATACTTATGTGTTCTGCTTCAGAACACATGTATTCCTCTAGGTTTCTTGATTCGTCTTTTCATGAGACTTCTTTCCAAACACATAATTTTCCATTTCCATAATCACTTTTGAAGCTAAACTCACACACCTTTCATGATAAAACGTAACCCTAATATTACCATTAGATGCATAACTCGTTGGAATGAATAATTGTATATCAATATAAGATTTCTTATATATTTTCAGATATCAATTCAATCCATGATTTAAAGTGGAAACAGTTATATTATTTATTCACAGTATTGTCAATTCATGCATTACTTCTATATTCATAGACACAGGGTACAACTCTGTGTACCCTCAACACTAATTTATATGTCTTCAAAATATTGCTCCCAGAAATGTTAGAAAAAATACTCATGTCACCTGATCTACATATACATTTTATCACTGTAATATTCTGATCACAAAATGCAAAGGTCAAACTTATGATTGTAGCAAATCCTAAATGGAAAGTGATCCTGGATTACTAAAAACATCCATGTCCAGGTTGCCTAATGCTCTCAAATTTCAATCATATTGCTGACTACATATTTGTTTCTTCCTAAGATTATACATTGAAACTCAACCTTGTTGTTAATGTCTAATCCTATCATTCACTTTATACTTTGCCTGATTTCATAATGTGTGTATTGATATCTGATTTCCTACATATTTTCTCCAGTTCATCATTGTGACTGACTCTTCACATGTGCTGACATTTACATTCACTCTCTAACCGAAACCCTATTGCTAAGGAACTTTTGTTCCAAATCCTATACACAGTCTTCTTCCTAAACCTACCAACTATATTCCTAATCCTACCAACTATCCCTTTTTGAATGGATGTTCTCTTCTACATTTAATTATCCAAGTAAAGGTCGGATGAGGTCGAAAGAAGAGACCACCAAGAGACTATCTCATGCAACAGCGCAGTGTTTATTGGGGGTCCAGCATGCTGATGCTCAGAGCTCACTTGAATAGAGTAGAGAGCCCTTAGAACAGCTTAAGCAGAGCTTATACACTTTCCTTGGTGACGGCAGGGAGGGAAGTTTATTGATAGGTCAGGGCGAGTGGTCAGTTTGCATGCAACCCAGTGAGGGAGCACATTCTGCAGTTAGTCAGTTGGGGACAGCACATTCTGGGAACAAGATTAGCAAACATTTCTCAAGATTTCAACAGTGTTTTGTTAAGCATACAGGAAAAAAGGAAGTGAAAAGTGCCTATTCAATTAACCTTTCATTCCCCACTTCTTCTTCTGGCTACTTTTAATCATAAAAGTGATCATTGCGGGGTGTCACATTCTATGTTTGCTAGTGGGGTATTACCATAAGTTTAACTCATCCAATTTGAGCTTGGAAAAAAGAAATTACACGGTTGAGCAAACAGGGTTTTATAGTTAGCAATAATATGAGGATTATTATTGAACTGTCCAGGGTTGATAAATGCGTAGTTAACCAGGGGGACTGTGTGAACCAAGACTCAAACCACACTTTTTGGGCCTCTCTCTCTCATTGACACTCTTCAAGGCATCTATTTAATTTACTCCTAGATTTTTTTACAACTCCAGTATGGTCGGCAAAAACACAACATTCTCCATCAATGCAGAACAAAGGCCCCCTTCTTTCATGAAGAGGAGGTTCAACCCTCGCCTTTTCTGTAAAATAACTTCAGAGAGAGAGGTTAAAGATTCCTGCAAAGCCAAGATGGAGGATTCTAATATCTTTAAGTTTGGGTCTATTGCTGCTTCTAATTGTGTCATTTGTTGTATCCCATGGACCAAGGCAGTGGTTCTTGTGCTCACGCCTGCAGCAACTCCTATTCCTAATAGGATGGCTAAAGTGATGGATATATGTTCTCAGTGGAACCGAGTTTTATGCCCCCCTATTTGAACTTCAAATGAACCTGCATTATGATAAAGCACTCTGGGAAACATCTGCACCTTTACACATTTAATCACATCGTCTTGACAATTTCTTGAAAACATAAACAATGTTTAAGTCTATAGAATTATACTGTTGTAGAGACGGACAAGGCACGGCACCTAAGATACTACCAAAAACAGGGAAACTTTCCATTTTATTAGCAACCGGATTCAGAGGGCATTACTTCTGTTATAATCAATTAATTCCCTGAAACTCACGTTTAGGTAGTTTCAGAATTTTGTACCCAACATATAAGGGAAGGGGCGCAGAAGTTCACAGCCTGCAGAAGTTCACAAAAAGCAGATTTTTTTCTGTTTTATTCCTCTGTTCTGGGCAAGTTAACTTTTCAAGGACACCTGGGTGAAGGAGAGCTTTTTTTTCCCTTTATTTTTCCCCCTTCCAGCTGTTACCATGTAGCCCAGTTGGTAACTTCTTTATCTTTGAAATGTAGCCATCTCTGTGAAGCCCCAGATCAATTCCAAAGGCCTTGTTCACATATTTTGTGAAAAACTAGTAAGGGGGTGTCTAACTTACGAGTGCTGATATTTTTAGCCAGTGACCAAGTACAACAGGGCAACATGGAAAGAGGAAGTTTATCTACTTTGAAGTCTTTCATGGGGACTCTTTTCCTGAAAGTCCTAAAGTCAGCCATGCTGAAGACTTCTGTAGAAGGTCAATTAATGTTTTTCTGTGGGCCTGGAACAGAGGGGGGAGATGGGGAAGGCATGGCTGTGAGCAGCTCCGTGGATCTGAGAATGAGGTAGCAGAGATGTGAAAGAATACTGGCAAAGGTGTTTGTGATTTTCCTAGCAACAAAAAGGTGAGCAGTAGAACAGGTAGAACAGAGGAGAAGATAGGAGTTAGTATCCCTAAAAGCCTGTGAGGGACTTTAAATTCTTAGTAACCTGTTTTCACTAATGACAAAGAAACTTTAAAGGCCATTTTCACTACATCTTGGATAGGGGTCTGAGGGTTCTCCTCAGCTGGTTTGAGCTTTGGGTTAGCTGTTAAGAGGAACTGGTGGGACCCGGTGTGGGCACTGACTGGAGAAGAGAGGAGTGATTCGGTGGAGGGTTACCTCAGTACCTGCTACCTCAGAAAGGGGGAAATGGTCTGAGATCCGGCGGAGGTTTGGGTTTTTGATCTAGTAATTGGAGGGGAGAAATCATGTTGCTGAGGTGAGAGTGACAGCAGAGAGTCTGGAGCGGAAGGCTGAGTGTGAGGACCTATTGGAGAAGCATAGTTCAGGATGTGAGCGAAGGAGGGAAAAGGCCTCCACATAGGGAAATCTCCTTTCACCCTTTTGAGGACATTCAGAAGTTAAAAAGGTCATGCAGAATTTGAGGATCTAGAGACCCCTCTAGGGGCCAACAGTTTGGGTGATCTAATTGGTAATAGGGCCAATGCTGTGTACAGAATTTGATGAGGAGTTTGGGTTCCATCATGCACTGCCTGTATGATCACATCCCTAGACATACAGAAGAAGTCGGCATTCCCCCCACACAACCGTGACTGTTTGTGGCTTTGGTAGTCCACCGGGCAAACATAGTAATCTAGGCTAGCCAACCTGCATCTGGCTCGCGTGTCCCTACATCCATAATGATTGTTTCCATTATCAATGGTGCAGAATGGATTTAATGGAAATTTAGTGGGATCCTCTTCATCAGGTATATCCCAATAGGAAAGACCTATAGCCAGCTGACAAATGTCTGGGTGGATAGATGTCCACCAAGTCCCTAAGTGGGCTGCATGCGAGATAGATCATACTTCTTTACCAGTAGGATTTGTGATCAGCCATCGCTGCTGAACGGGTTTAATAGGTTTAGGACTACTGGTGGTCAAGGGAAGAGTCTATAGCCTTAGACACAGGGTAAATACACAATTTGAAAGTTTTACCAATCTTTTCCATTTTCCAGCCAGAGTCTGGCAGGGCGCAGGCTTGAGATGAGAGGTATGGATCCAGGAAGTGATTCTGTCTTCCTTTACCGCTGTAGGTGTTATAAGTAGCACCTTGTATCGTCATTTCCAGTGGGGTTTCAGGGATGACACCTGATGTCGACTTATGTAGATGAAGTCTCTTACTTGATATTGATGTAGAGTCCATTCGTCCCCAGGTTTATAGGCATTGGCCATCTGTTTTCACAGGTATCCCTGAGTTCTTTCAAGAGCTTTAATTCAGTCAAGCAATGGGGTGTGGAAGGAATCGTTAGGTCTTAGAGTTGGGGTTAGGTCCCTTACTGAAGGAGGGGAACCATGGACAATTTCATAGGGGGTAAGGTTACACAAAGAAACAGAGGGAGTGTTTCTTCCATGAAATAGTGCATAAGGAAGGAGCATAGTACAATCTATTATGCAGGTTTCTAAGCTTAATTTCGTTATGGTCTCTTTAATGGTTCTATTCATTCTTTCTACCTGTCCTGAACTCGGTGGTTTATAAGCACAATGTAACTTTTAATTAATCCCCAGGGTCTTGCCTAACCCCTGACTTACTTGGGCTACAAACGCCAGTCCATTATCAGACCTTATTACTTTAGGCAGGCCGTATCTTGTAAAAATATCTTTCAGGATCTTCTTGACAACCATTTGCGCTGTTTCGTTTTTTTTCTTTTTTCCTGGAAAAGGCTTCAATCCATCCTCAAAATATATCTACAAAGACTAGGCAATATTTAATTTCAAACCTTGCTGGCTTAATTTTAGTAAAGTCCACTTCCCAGAATTGTCCTGGTCTGGTTCCTCGTAGGTGCTTTTTTGCAGGAAGCTTGGAAGGGTAAGCATTAACCATGACAGACCTGACAGGCTTTTGTTACCCATTCAGTTATTTCCTTTTGCTTTGAGTCGGTTAGTAAAAAACTCTGTTCTTCATCCTTCAGGAATGAATGCAATTTCTTTGAACCAAGGTGAGTGAGTTGATATACATTTTCTACTGACATATTTAGAGCCGTGACTATAGGAGTTTTTATTGAAGGATTTAGAAATTCCACTTGTGGGCCTTCAGGGTTAAAAGTTATTTTGGCCCGGAGCTTGGTGAGCAGATCTCTGCCCATCAATGGGGCCGGGCATTCTGGGATTACTAAGAACGAGTGATAGATTTTTCCTTTCCCCTGGTCCATGGTCCTCTTAGTTGTCCAAACCCGATATTTTCTGCCATTAGCCCCTTGAATTAGAGACCTTTTTATTTGATAGAGAGACCAATGGGGCCATAAGGGCAGAGTATATTGCCCCTGTATCCACTTCAAAGTTTGCTAGGGTCCCCTCCACTTCAAAATTTACCCTGAGCTCTCGGAGGGGATCTGAGACCCAACATTCTTAGTCATCCTCCAGAGTCAGAATGGCTGGCTAGAGTGGCTGTCTCTTTCAATGGCACTCTTTGAAGCAGTGTCCTTTTTCTTTACAGTAGGCACATTAAATTGAGGCCAGGGGTGGCCTCTAGTCTGGGCCCCGGTATCCCTTCCTGTCTCCATGTTTCTTATTTCTGGCCTATTTGTTGTTGTGACCAGGACCTTAGTCAATGCCTTAGTCTGTCTTTTGTTTCTTTTATCCTTCCTTTGCTCCCTACTCTTCCTCACTTTCTTTCTTATAGTATACCTTCTCGGCTACTCTGACTAAATCTCTCAAAGTCATATCTTGTAATCCATCTAAGCATTGTAACTTTCTTTTAATATCCAGGGCAGCTTGCCCATAAAGGCCATCTTGACAGATGACTTTTGATCCTCTGCCTGAGGATCGAAAGAGTATATCTCCTATATGCCTCCATAATTCTCTCTAAAAACATAGAGGGAGATTCATCAGGCCCTTGAATAATCTCTCTTAACTTGGCAAAATTTGTAAGTCGCCTAGCGGCCACTAAGATACCCACAATTAGAGCCCAGTGATAAGTGGACAGATGCTCCCTACCTTCAAAGGTGTTGGGGTCCCAGTTTCGTCGATTCAAGGGAAAGCTGGGTTAAATATGTTGGGAAGTTTTGTCGGTTACACATCTGGTCAGAGGATATTTTTCTCTAGCATCCAGGAGGATTCTCTTTTGTTTCTCTGTCATGAAGAGACAACCCTAGGTGTTGTTGGCAGTCATCCCAAGTAGGCTGGTGTGAAAACATCAATGACTCAACCACACCTAGGAGCCGGTTGGGGTCCTCGGTAAAACGGGGATTTTTATTTTTCCAGTTATATTGGTCTGAAGAGGAGAAAGGTAAATACTGGTAGGCTTGCATTTTTCCCCCAAGGCCGTTGTCAATCATTGGCCCCTAGGGATGGAGGGGGAGCATCATTCGAGTTCCAGGTTTTTCAATCATTCACCGCTGGTGAGTACCTTTAGCCGGGCT
Organism: Callospermophilus lateralis; assembly: GCF_048772815.1. Classification (NCBI taxonomy): domain Eukaryota; kingdom Metazoa; phylum Chordata; class Mammalia; order Rodentia; family Sciuridae; genus Callospermophilus; species Callospermophilus lateralis. Next base: position 802,575 of record NW_027514434.1, read on the forward strand.
AGCTTCCTCCAGAAGAGGAGGGGCTGTGTGTGCCGTGGGGAAATTATCTGGAGGGCGCTGGGCTGGCTTAGCTTTCTCCAATGGTGGAGAGGTTGAGTCAGCAGCAGGGGAATCACTTAGAGGGTGTTGGTCTTTGGGGGACGTGGGCAGGAGATAAGGAGGGGGACGAGAGTCCAGTAGAGTCAAATCTTGTGTCTCAGGGAGAACAGAGGTTGGAGGAGGAGGAGGAGCAGAGGGTTTGAGAGATCATGGGGGAAGCAGTAGGAGTGGGGGTAGGGGCAAGGAAATGCTTCACCCATGAAGGAGATTTGCAGAGGTCCTGCCAAGTTAAGATATATGGCTGTTGATCCAGATGGCTATGTGGCCCTGGCTGAAAGACAATATCGTCTGACTTTTTAAATTAGTGGGAAGTAGAAAGATCCTTCTAGGGGCCATCCGAATACAAAGGTGGGCCATTCTGAGGCACAGAGAGTCTGCCAGGTCCAGAATTTTACTGAAAAAGAAAGATTCTGAGCCCTTAAGGGTACTTTGGTCCAGTGATCGAGGGTTAGGGACACAGGCATTGAAGTGCTCTGTCCCATAATGAAAGATACACAAACAGTAAAAGCAACGACACACGACACAGACAAGACAAGAAAATAAAGACAGACAATGGAACTTCGAACACTGAGACCAGGACTAAGTATCTGGCCCAACCCGATGGGCTGGCGATACTGAATCTGAAACAAAATATCACTGAATTGAGGAGACTATTGCTCCTCGATTTCCCGAATACTCTGGAGCATCCCCCAGGGATGTGGCCTGTGGCTCTGTGACACGTATGTCAGCCACCGTCGGAGAGAGCTCACACTCTTCATTGACAGCCATTTTGCGAAGCCCTAACCTGAAACCTGAAACCAGAAAGAGGCACCATACATACCCCAAGAGGAGCCTGTTGGGGTCTCTCGTTCGCCGCTGCCGGATCTCAGTGGAACCTCCATATGTAAAGGTCAGGCGAGCATCGGGTGAAGAGCCCACCAAGAGACTGTCTCATGCAAAAGCAAAGGGTTTATTGGGGATTCAGCATGTTGGGGCTCAGAGCTCACTTGAATAGAGCAGAGAGCCCTGAGAACAGCTTAAGCAGAGCTTATATACTTTCCTTGGAGAGGGCAGAGAGGGAACTTTATTGTTTGGTCTGGGCGAGTGAGCAGTTTGCGTGCAACCGGGTGAATGAGTACATTCTGTAGGTTGGCAGTTGGGGACAGCACATTCTGGGAACAAGATTAGCAAACAGTTCTCAAGATTTCAATAGTGTTTTGTTAAGCATACAGAAAAACAGCAAGCGACATTTACCTATTTTACTAAATTTTCATTACCGAATGTACTTTGCCAGATTTCCTAATGTCTCTATTGAAATCTGCTTTCCTACATATTTTCCCCAGTACATCATTGTGACTGACTCTTCACAAGTGCTGACATTTACATTCACTCTATACCCGAAACCCCATAGCTAAAGAACTTTTGGTGCAAATCCTATACTTACTCTCCGTTCTAAACTTACCAACTATCGTCCTAATCCTACCGACTATGCTTTTTTTAATTTTTTTTCTTAAAGAAAGAGTTAGAGAGAGAGGGAGAGAGAGAGAGAATTTTTTAACATTTAGTTTTTTTAGTACTTGGCAGACACAACATCTTTGTTTGTACGTGGTGCTGAGGATCGAACTCGGGCCGCACGCATGCCAGGCGAGCGCGCTACCACTTGAGCCACATCCCCAGCCCCCCGACTATCCATTTTTGACTGGAAGTTCTTTTTGACAATCAATCATTCAAAGTACAAGGTCCTATGCCTTTGTATATTGATTTATCTGAGACATCTGTGCAGAAAATAAATCAAAGCTAAATATTGCAATCAAAGACCCAATGCCCTTCTGGGCTTCAAATATTACCTTTATTTCTGTTTTCGTACTTATATTTTTACCTATATATTCTTGAAAATATCGAAGGTTCGCCATACCATTATTCATTCAGCAGAATGATTCCTAACCCCAATCGAAACTGTTATTAACCCTAACCATACACTCTTCCCTCAATCTAACTTTACAGAAGAGCAGGGACAGAGTTGATCTTAAAATACAGGAATGTACGGTTTCTTCCAACTGCTGAGAAACTCAAAGGTCCACGCAAAATGATCTCTGGAGAAGTTGTAGGCACATATGTAGGAACTGAGAGAGCAAAAGTCATCTTCCATTGAAAACAACCTGGTCAGGATGAAGGGATGTGTCTGAATCAGCCTCTCTCTTCTTAATATGGAGAAGAAGGACCAAACCAGGCCAGTGTGGAGAGCACTTCCCGGGTGCCTATGGTTGATATACCATTCAAACTTTTGAAAGTGTCACAGGATGTAGGGGCAGCCTCCATTTCATGGGACACTTTGAAGCAACTGTTAGAACAAAGTGGTTGCCAAGGCAGTGACCTCATTCAGATCATGAAGGTAGTGACCTCACCTAACATCCTTTGTGATGGAACACTCTGAACTTGAGATCCAGGAAGCTAGGCACCCAAATCCTGTTTCAGTCCCAGTCCCAGTCCAAGTGGTCTCAATTGTTCGGATTTACCAAGGACAGAGTCAGTCTTTCTTGTTACCTACAGAGGTGAGGATGCCCAAATGCCAGGAAAGCTCTGAAGAGTGGCCTTTCCTGAGAAAGCAGTTAGTGGATCACCGCTGGCTCCTGAGAACTTCACAGTGTTGACCAAGGAGACCAGATCTGAGACAGGACAGGACATTTCGGGGTAACATAGTATGGCCCACCAATCAGAGGACACTATGGATACTCTCAGACTGACTTGGGGGAAGAAATTGTCTTTGTGGATGTGGCTGTTGGTTTGTGGTTTGGTCTCATGTTCTGAGAATAGGTAATAAAGGCGGTTTTTTGGTTTGAAGTGAATTGTTTCTAATAAGTCTTATGAAAAGGCGAGTGTTTCTAAGTCTGTGTATCCCACTGTGTCCGTGGTTCTAGACATCAGAAAAGAGAATGCATCAATGGATGACTCCTGTCTAGTAGAAATCTTCCCAACATTCATCCTGCCAATTTATGAATGGACTGCGGCTTGCCTTATGAATGGGCAACACCTACTATCTTCCTAAGTTTCTATTTTGTTCCTGAATTCACTCCACTCTCCAAAATAGGCTCATGGTTATGTGTCCAATATATATACCACCTCCAAGCTCTGTGGCATGGCCATGTACTGGATAGCTAAAGGGAATGGCGAGCATCTCAGAAAACTCAGATATCAGTGTGACCAGGAAAGTCTCAGTGGAGAAATCCTGCTTTGGGCCATTTGCTTACCTATTGTTCTGTTGCACTGAATTTCAGAAAGCTTTTTGCCTCAGACTACTCCTTTGTGAAGCCTGAAGAAAAGAGTCTTCAAATGCAAATGAATGGGCATCACCTGTGGCTCTTTGCTTGATTGCTTTGGAAAGGGATGTGTCTGAATCAGCCTCATGACCCTGTGTGATGCTGTGGCTTAGATTCTTAACACCTGATGGATCTAAAGAAAGATACCATGTGTGCATCCAAAACCAAAATGGCCAAATGAGGAGTCAGTGTGGATTAAGTCTTTTGCTTTCCTCTGTTAGGTTCCTGAAATCCATCAAGTGAGAATAGGGATCTTTTGTGTCAAATGAGTTCTTCAAACCCTGCAGAGACTAGCCCAGAGGTGCTTGGCTTTTCTCATGACTCCAAATCACATAAAGAATCTATACCTGAAAGTAAGTAGGCCCCAAATTGGAGATGCAGAGCAGTATTAAGTGCAGGCCTATTTAATCACTCTTGGTCCTCAGGAAGGGTGTCCAGGCCACCCTGACTTTAGGCAAATGAGGGGCAAGGGAACTTATTTGGATACTGTCTTTGTCTGTGCCCCTCATGGAAATTTCCAGCCAGAGGTTATGATAAGTGTCTATATGGAGAATGTTGAGGGCCATGTGGGAGTGTTTTGGTTTTAATTCTGGTCGTTTGTGTGGCGGTTGGAAGAGATGACTTAGTTCACCTGGGCTTGAACTCTGGTGTTATTAGAGACTGAATTCTGGAACTGTCCTCAGAGAAGTATTGCCATGAATTGTGTTGGAATTTTAGGAGGCAACACATGAGAGTCATCCTGAAAACTGAGATCCTGGCCAAGGTGGCTTCCACAGAGCACTGGGAATCTCAGCCAGGATTTCACGTGATTTTATTCTGAAAGTCTTGGCAGCCATAATTGAGAGTCAAAACACACATAGACCTCACATTTTAGACCTCAATGGGCCTGGATTCATGTGAAATATTGGCCACTCTTTGGGAAGCCTTGCCTGTGAGAGTTCTCCAGAGATTTCTTTGAAATGAGCTTCCTCACCATTTAATGTTTCCTAAATAATTTGAAACCCACAGTGCCTCCAACTTCATCTTTGAAAAATAGCTAAATACATACCATGAATTTTTTGAAATTTCAATGACCAGGTGGCAATGGAGAAACTTTGGATGACTTGTTGCTGGTCATGAGTGTACCAGACTGTGCTTGGATTTACTTGGTTTCATGAAAACAGTGTAGAAAAGAGATCCCTGTAAGTTGGAGACTGCTGAGTAGTGGGCCTAGAGCAGTGGTGTGCAGGTATGTGATAAAACATCTGTGGTGGTACCATGTGGATCTGCCCTTGGATTCCAAATGGCTTGAGACTGACATGGTGAAGTCAGCAGACCCTATTATATAAAAGCATCTTGTTATATGGAGAGGTTTCCGGGCAATGTTCAGAATCAGATTGCTATGGACAAGCGGGCAAGCTATGTGGGGTAGAAGCCTGGTTGGTGCATTTTCCTGCAGACCTTGACCCACCACATGTGACAGAACTCCCTCCATCACTGGTACCTGTTGAACTCCTTGTATTTCCTGAAGCAAATACCAAATTCACAGTGCAGCGGCAAGAAACACCTCGAAAAGTGGAAGATGATCAAATGGCTTCACAGTCCACATGGGAAGACACTTAGACCCCAGTGGCCACAGTTTACCTACAAAGAGAGAATTCAGCACTGCTTCCTCATGTTCATTGGAAAATAAAAAACCATATCTTCCAGGTCACAGAGATCAGACCCAGCTTTGTTGGTCTCACTAGAAAGGATGCTAAAATTCCTGACAACAACATATATTTCAAGTGCCCAACCTCAGAGGCAGTTTCTCAAGAGTCTTTAGGCCCAATGAGCTCCATGTTTGTGGAGTGTTTACCCTGTCCCTCACTTTTGGAAACTCCTCTACCACATCCAAGATTGTGAACTCCTGAATATTTTCCATTTCCGATATGTATTCACAGATTTCCTAACTCTTCTTCTCTAATTGTGTTTATTTGGGGCAAAGGTAATGTAAAGGCAATGTTCTGGATGAGAGTGGGAATATTTTTGTGTAGCACATATTTGCATACACATTGGATTCATTTTCCTATTTTCCATTCGAATTACTGAATTCCTGACATTAACCCATACCCTAATAGACTCTGACTACTAATCCTAAAATGATGGACAAAAATAACCAAACAGAATGGAAATGAAAGCAGTTCAGAGAAGGCATGGTGTATAGTTGGACTTTCCTTTTGAATGATAAAGGGTAGGTGTTATAAATCTAGTCAATTTTTAATTGAAATTGATCTCCATGTGTTTTTAAAGTTAACAAATATGTGAATTCCTGTCTCCCTTTCTCTGCAGCCTGTTCAGCACATGTATTTTTATATGCAAATATAGAAACATAACTGGTATCACACGTATATCCTTGTGAGTTTGGCTGTCTTGGGAGATACAAATTGTGGGAAGAGATCACTCCTCCTAAACGCTGTTGGAACTGAAACTTCAACCTATGGGTGAACTTCCTAGTTGAACAATATTATACATAAATCCATGTTCAGTAAAATGATTATTTTTGGATCTGTGGATGATATATGATTCATAGTGAATTTCGATTGGCATGCATATTGATACATTTTAGTGTCTGTGTGTGTGTGTGTGTGTGTGTGTGTGTGTGTGTGTGTGTATATATATATATATATATATATATATATATATAAATACATAAATGCACACACACATATCTATATCTATCTATCTATCTATCTATCTATATATATATATATATATATATATAAACTCTCAAGATTTTTCAAAATATGAAATATATGTTTCTTATTATACACTCCCTAAATTCATTCGTGTTCATATATGTAAATTTATAGTCAACATTTCACAAGATTATTCTCATAAAAATTCATCCACTTGAAATACGTATTCGTTTCCTAGTACTGAAAACTAACTACAGTGAATAGTGCATACAAATCATAATATTTCTACAGTAACTGAGCCAGTTTAGCATCAATGCAAGTAGATTTCTATGGGATATGATGTGTATTTTGACGTTCATTTTCATTCAAAACTGGTGCATTACTATTTTTTCAGTTTTTGCACATCATTGGATATATATTTCATCCACAAGTTAGGAAATTTATAGGCTTTTTTTATACTTACAATCAAATCCTGCTTCAGAACATATGAATTCCTCTATATTTCTTGACTCATCTTTTCATGAGATTTCTTTCCAAACACATTATTTTCCATTTCCATAATAACTTTTGAAGCTAAACTCACACACCCTTCATGATAAAACATAACCCTAATATTACCATTAGATGTATAACTCGTTGGAATGAATGATTGTATATCAATATAAGATTTTTATATATTTTCAGATATCAATTCAATCCATGATTTAAAGTGGAAACAGTATATTATTTATTCACAGTATTGTCAATTCATTCATTTCTTCAACATTCATAGACACAGGGTACAACTCTGTGTACCCCCAATACTAATTTATACCTCTTCAAAATATTGCTCCCAAAATGTTAGAAGAAATACTCATGTCACCTGATCTACATATACATTTTATCAGAGTAATATTCTGATCACAAAATGCAAAGGTCACACTTCTGATTGTAGCAAATCCTAGATGGAAAGTGATCCTGGATTACTAAAAACATCCATGTCCAGGTTTCCTAATGCTCTCAAATGTCAATCATATTGGTGACTAAATATTTGTTTCTTCCTAAGATTATATATTGAAACTCAACCTTGTTGATAATGTCTAATCCTATCATTCACTTTATACTTTGCCTGATTTCATAATGTGTGTATTGATATCTGATTTCCTACATAATTTTCCCAGTTCATCATTGTGACTGACTCTCCACATGTGCTGAAATTTACATTCACTCTCTAACCGAAAACCTAGGGCTATTGAACTTTTGGTCCAAATCCTATACTCACTCTTCTTCCGAAACAGACCGACTATCTTCCTAATCCTAACAACTATCCCTTTTTGACTGGATGAACTCTTCTACATTCAATCATCCAGGGTACAAGATGATATGCCATTGTATATTGATTTATCAGAGACATCTGTGCGAACGAAATTCAATGCTAAATATTCCAATCAAGGGCCCAATGCGTTTCTGGGCTTAAAATCTTACCTAGATTTCTGTTTTCATACTTATATTTCAAATCTATATTCTTATAAATATCCCAGGTTCCCAATACCATTATTCATCCAGCAGAATGATTCCTAACTTAAATAGAACATGTTATTAACCCTAACCATACATTGTTCCCTCAATCTAACTTTATAGAAGAACAGGGACAGAGTTGGTCTTAATATAGAGGAATATAGGGGATCTTCCACCCGCTGAGAACCTCAAAGGTCCATGCAGAAATTATCCCTGGGGAAGATGAAGGCAGCTATAAAGGACCTGAGAGGGCAAAAGTCATCATGTAAGGCAAACAACCTGGTTAGGATGAAGGGATGTTTATGAATCAGCCTCTCTCTTCTTAATGTAGAGAAGATGGACCAAACCAGGTCTGTGTGAGAGCTGTTCCCGGGTGCCTATGGTTGATATATCGTTCTAAGTTGTGAAAGTGTCACAGAAAGTAGGGGCAGCCTCCATCTCATGGGACCCTTTGAAGGAACTGTTAGGACAAAGTGGTTGCCAAACCAGTGACCTCATTCAGTTCCGAACGGAAGTGACCTATCTCACTTCCTTGGTCTTGGAACACTCTGAACTTGGAATCCCAGAAGCCAGGCACACAGAACCAGTCCCAGACCCAGTCCCACTGGGCTCACTTGTTTGGTTTTACCAAGGACAGAATCAGTCTTTCTTGGTACCTACTGATTTGAGAATGGCCAAATGCCAGGAGAGCTTTGGAGAGTGGCCTTTTCTGAGAAAGAAGGTAGTGGCTCAAAGCTGGCTCCTGACAACTTCAAAGAGTTTGCCAAGGAGTCCAGATCTGAGACAGTACAGGGCATTTTGGGGGAACACAGTATGGCACAACAATCAGAGGTAATTCCGGAGAGTCAAAGACCTACTTGGGGGAAGAAAGTCCTATGTTGTTGTGGGTGTGAGTTTGTTGTTTTTTCTCATGTTCTGAGAATTGGTAGGAAAGGCAGTTTGTTTGATTTGAAGTGGACTGTTTCTAGTAAGTCGTTTGACAAGGCAAGTGTTTCTATGTCTATGTATCCACTGTGTTTGTAGTTGTAGACATTAGAAAACATAATGCATCAATGAATGTGTCCTGTCTAGTATAATGCTTCCCAGAATTCATACTGCCCAATTTATGATTGGACTGCAGCTTTCCTTATGGATGGGTAGCAATTACTATCTTCCTAATTTCCTGTTTTATTCCTGAATTCTGGGCACTCTCCGGAATAGGCTCATGGTTTTCTGTTCAAGATACTGTGACATGGCCATGTACTGGAGAGCTGAAGGAAATGGGAGCATCTCAGGAAACTCAGATATCAGTGTGACCAGTAAAGTCTATGTGGAGAAACCCTGCTTTGGGAATTTTGCTTACCTATGGTTCTGGTGCTGTGAATATCTAGAAGGTCTTTGCCTTAGGCCACCCCTTTGTGAATCCTGAAGAAAAGAGTTTTCAAATGGAAATGAATAGGCATCACCTGTGGCTCTTTGTTTTATTGCTTTGTAAAGAGATGTGTCTGAATCAGCCACTTGGCCCAGTGAGATTATTTGGAGAAGTACATCAGTATTAATGGCAGGCATATTTGATCATTCCTGGTTAACAGGAAGGGTTTCCAGGCCACCCTGACTTTAGGCAAATTAGAGGCAAGGGAGATTATTTTGGACACTGTCTTGGTATGCACCCCTCATGGAAACCTCAACCCAGAGGTTATGATGAGTGTCTATATAAAAGAAGATGAGGGCCATGTGGGAGTGTTTTGGTATTAATTGTGGTCAGTTGTGTGGCAGTAGGAAGAGATTCCTGGATCAACCTGGGCTTGAACTATGGTGTGATTCCCCTTAGAGACTGAGTTTTGGAACTGAACTCAGAGAAGTATTACCATGAATTCTGTTGGGATTTTAGAAGGCCATGCAGGAGAGTTGCCCTTGGAGACTGAGATTTAGGCCCAGGATGGCTTTCCACAGAGCACTGGGAATCTCAGCTAGGATATCACATGATTTCATTCTGAAAGACTTGGCAGCCATACTTGAGAGTCAAATAACACATGGAACTCACATTGTAGACCTCAATGGGCCAGGCTTCATTTGACCTTTTGGCCACTCTTTGGGAAGACTTGCCTGTGAGAGTTCTCCTGAGCTTTCATTGAAATGAGCTTCCTCACCATTTAATGGTTCCTGAATGAATTGAAATCCACAGTGACACCAACTTCATCCTTAAAAAATGGCTAGATAAATACCATGGAATAATTCCCAAGAGCAGGTGGCACTGGAGAATCATTGGATGTTCTGTTGCTGATCATGAGTGTACCAGACAGTGCCTTGATTTACTGGGTTTCATGAAAATGGTGTAGAACAAAGATGCCAGTACGTTGGAACCTGCTTAGTAGTGGGCCTAGAGCAGTGGTTTGCAGGTGTATGATAAAACATCTGTGATGGGGCCACATGGATCTGCCATTGGCTTCCAAATGCCTTTTGACTGACATGGTGCAGCCAGCAGACCCTTATATGTAAAGGCATCTTGTTACATTGAGAGGTTTTAGGGCAATGTTCAGAATTGGGTTGCTACAGACAAGGGGGCAAGCTTTGTTGAATAGAAGCCTGGTTGGGGCGTTCTCCTGCACACCCTGACCCACCACACGTGAGAGTACTCCCTCCAGCACTGTGTCCCCGTTGAACTCATGGTATTTACTGAAGCCAATACCAAACTCCCAGTGCAGCAGTAAGAATCACCAGGAAAAGTGGAGAATGACCAAATGGCTTCTCAGTCCACAAGAGGAGACACTTAGCTCACAGTGGCCACAGTTTACCTACAATGAGGGAATTTAGAACTGCTGCCTCATGTTCACTAGAAAAGAAGAAACCATGTCCTTTAGGTCACATATATGCAGATCCAGCTTTGATTGTCTCACTACAAAGGAAGCTGAAGCTCTTGACAACAACATATATTACAAGGGCCCAACCTCAAAGGCAGTTTCTCAAAGAGTCATTAGGCCTGCAGAACTCCATATTTGTGGAGTATTTACCCTATCCCATACTTTTGGAAATTCCTCTACCGCCTCCAAGGCTGTGAACTCCTGAGCATTTTCATTTCCACATATGTATTCACAGATTTTCTAACTCTTCTCCACTAATTGTGTCTTAATTGGGGCGAAGGTTATGTCAAGGCATTGTTCTGGATGAGAGTGGGATGATTTTTGTGTAGCACATATTTGCATACACATTAGATTCATTTTCATATTTTCCATTTGAAATAATGAATCCCTGACATTAACCCATAACCTACTAGACTCTGACTACTAATCCTAATATGATGGAGAACAAGAAACCTAACAGAATAGAAATACAGGCCGTTCATAGGAGGCATGGTGCATACTTGGACTTCCCTTCTGCTTTATCAAGGGTATGTGTTATAAATCTAGTCAACTTTTCATTGTAATAGTTCTCAATGAGTTTTTAAAGTTAACACATATGTAAATTTCTGTCTCCCATTCTCTGTAGCCTATTCATCACATGTATTTTTTATGCATATTTAGAATCCTACCTGGTATCACAAGTACATTTTTGTAAGCTCACTGATTTTGAAAGATACATATTTTGATAAGATATCAATCCCCCTAAATCATGATGGAACTGAAAATTAAACCTATTGGTGAATTTCCTAGATGAACAACATTATATATAAATCGATGTTCAGTAAAATGAATATTTTTGGATATGTGGATGATATGTATTACACGGTGAATTTCGATTAGCATATAGATTGCTACATTATAATGTCTGTGTGTGTCTGTCTATCTATCTATATATATATATATATATATATATATATATATATATATATATATACTGTCCAGATTTTTCAAAATGTGAAATATATGTTTCTTATTATACACTCCTTAAATTCACTCATGTTTCTATATGTGGTTTATAATCAACTTTTCACAAGATAATTCTCAGAAATATTCATCTGCCTGAAATACATAATTATTTCGTAGTACTGAAAACTAACTTCAGTGAATGGAGCTTACAAATCCTAATATTTTTACAGTAACTGAATCAGTTAAACATCAATGCAAGTAGAATCCTACGGGACATGATGTGTATTTTGAAGTTCATTTTTATTCAATATTGGTACATTATTATTTTTTCAGTTTATGGACATCATAGGATATATGATTTCATCCACAAGTTCAAAAATTTATAGGCATTTGTTTCACTTTTAATCACGTCCTGCTTCAGAACACATGTATTCCTCTAAGTTTCTTGACTGGTCTTTTCATGAGATTTCATACCAAACACATTAATTTTGATTTCCATAATCACTTTGGAAGCAAAACTCACATACCATTCATATTAATTATCACTCTGATATTACCATTAGATGTATAACTGGTTTGAATGAATGATCGTATGTCAATATAAGATTTCTTATATCTTTTCAGATATCAATTCTATCCATTATTTAAAGTGGAACCAGTTATATTATTTATTCACACTATGGTCTATTCATGCATTATCTCTATATTCATAGACACAGTGTACACCTCTTTGTACCCCCAATACTAATTTATACGTCTTCAAAATATTGCTCCCTGAAATGGTGGAAGTGGACTCATGTCACCTGATCTTCATATACATTTAATCACAGAAATATTCTGGACACAAAATGCAAAGGTCACACTTATGATTGTATAAAAGCCCAAATGGAAAGAAAACATGGATTACTAAAAACATCCATGTCCAGGTTCCCTAATGCTCTCAAATGTCAATTCTATTGGTGACTACACATGTGTTTCTTCTTAAAATTATATATTCAAACTCAACCCAATGGAAAATGTCTAATCCTATCCCTCACTTTATAATTTGCCTGATTTCATAATGTCTCTATTGCTATCTGCTTTCCTACATATATTCCCCAGTTCATCATTGTGACTGACTCTTCACATGTGCTGACATTTACTTTCACACTCTAATAAATAACCTATTGCTAAAGAACTTTTGTTCCAAATCCTATACTCACTCTTCTTCCTAAACATACTAACTATCTTCTTAATCCTACCGAGTATCCCTTTATGACTGGATGTTCTCTTCTACATTCAATCATTCAAGTAACAAGGTCTTATGCTATTGTGTATTGATTTATCTGAGACATCGGTGCAGAATGTAATTCAACGCTAAGTATCACAATCAAGGGCCCAATGCCCTTCTGGGCTTCAAATCTTACTTAGATTTCTTTTTTCATACATATATTTCATCTCTATATTCTTAAAATAATCACAAGTTTCCAATACCATTATTCATGCAGCAGAATAATTCCTAACCCAAATGGAACATGTTATTAACACTAACCATACACTGTTTGTGTTAATAACATGTTTACAGAAGAGCAGGGACAGTGTTGATCTTACAATACAGGAATGTAGTGGATCTTCCATCTGCTGAGAACCTCAAAGCGCCATGCAGAAATGATCCCTGGAGAAGATGTAGGCAGGTATGAAAGACCTGAGAGAGCAAAAGTCATCTTCCATCGCAAACAACCTGGTCAGGATGAAGGGATGATTCTGAATCAGCCTCTCTCATCTTAATGTAGAGAATATGGACCAAACCAAGACTGTGTGGAATGCTGTTCCTGGTTCCCTATGGTTGATATACCATTCTAATTTGTGAAAGTGTCACAGGAAGTAGGGGCAGCCTCCATCTCATGGGACCGTTGAAAGAAACTCTTAGGACAAAGTGGTTGCCGAGGCAGTGATCTCATTCAGTTCCTGAAAAAAGTGACCTCAACTCACTTCCTTATTGATGGAACTCTCTGAACATGGGATCCAGGACGCCAGGCACCCAGATCCAGTCCCAGTCCCAGTCCCAGTGGTCTCACTTGTTTGGATTTACCAAGGACAGAATCAGTCTTTCTTGGTTCCTCCTAAGGTGAGGAGGCCAAATGCCTGGAAAGCTCGGAAGATGGGCTTTTCCTGGAAAAGCAGGTAGCGGCTCACTCCTGGTTCCTGACAACTTCACAGAGTTGGCCAAGGAGACCAGATCTGAGACAGAACAGGACATTTTGGGGGAACATAGTATGGCCCACCAGTCGGAGGATACTCCGGATAGTCTCATACCTATTTGGGGGAAGAAGGTGTCATTGTCAGTGTGGGTGTGGGTTTGTGGTTTTGTCTCATGTTCTGAGAATAGGAAGTAAAGTCAGTTTGTTTGGTTTGGAGTGAACTGTTTTTAGTAAGTCGTTTGACAAGGCAAGTGTTTCTGGCTCTGTGTATCACACTGTGTCCGTGGTTGTAGACATTAGAAAAGAGAATGCATCAATGGATATGTCCTGTCTAGTAGAAAGCTTCCCAGCATTCATCCTGCCCATTTTATGAATGGACTGTGGATTGCCTTATTAATGGGCAATACCTGCTACCTTCCTAATTTGCTGTTTTCTTCCAGAATTCTGGACACTCTCCAGAATAGGCTCATGGTTTTGTGTCTAAGTTATGTACAACCTCCAAGCTCTGTGACAAGGCAATGTTCTGGATAGCTGAAGGAAATGACGAGCATCTGAGAAAACTCAGATATCAGTTGACCAGGAAAGTCTCAGTGGAGAAACCCTGCTTTGGGCCATTTGCTTACCTATTGTTCTGTTGCCCTGAGAGTCAGGAAGTCTTTGTCTCAAGCCACCCCTTTGTGAATCCTGAACAAAATAGTTTTCAAATGGAAATAAATAGGCTTCACCTTTGGCTCTTTCGTTAATTGATTTGGAAAGAGTTGTGTCTGAATCAGCCTCTTGGCCCAGTGTGATTCTTTGACTTAGATTCTCAGCACCTGATGGATCTAAAGAAAGATCCCATGTGTGCATCCAAATCAAAAATGGCAAAAAGAGCTGTCATTGTGGATGAAGTCTCTTGCCTTCCTCTGTAAGGTTCCTGAATTCCATCAAGTGAGAATAGGGATCATTTGGGTCAGATGAGTTCATCAAAGCCCTTCAGAGGCTATCCCGTAGGTGCTTAGGTTTTCTTATCACTCCAATTCACATAAAGTATCTTTAACCGACACTCAATAGGCCTCAAATGGGAAAAGTGGTGCAGTATTACGGGCAGGCCTTTTTGATCACTCCTGGTACAAAGGAAGGGTGTCCAGGCCACCCCGAATTTAGGCAAATGAGGAGCAATGGAGCTTATTTTGGACACTGTCTTGGGCTGCGTCCCTCATGGACACCTCCAGCCAGAGGTTATGATGAGTGTCAATATGGAAGAAGATGAGGGCCATGTGGGAGAATATCGGTTTTATTGTGGTCATTTGTTTGGCAGTTGGAAGAGATGACTGGGTCCACCTGGGCTTGAACTCTGGTGTGATTCCCCTTAGAGACTGAGTTCTGGAACTCACCTCAGAGAAGTATTGCCATGAATTGTGTTGGGATTTGAGGAAGCCACGCATGAGAGTCATCTTTGGAGACTGAGATCAAGGCCCAGGGTAGCTTTCCACAGGGCAATCTGATCTCAACCAGGATATCACATGATTTTATTCTGAAAGACTTGGAAGCCATTGTTGAGAGTCAAAACAGACAATGACATCACATTTTAGACCTCAATGGCCCTGGCTTCATGTGACCTTTTGGCCACTCTTTGGGAAGCCTTGCCTGTGAGAATTCTCCAGAACTTTCATTGAAATGAGCTTCCTCAACATTTAATGGTTCCTGAATGAATTGAAACCCACAGTGCATCCAACTTCATCCTTGAAAAATGGCTAGATAAATACCATGAAAATTTTCAATTTCCCATGACCAGGTGGCACTGGAGAACCATTGGACATTCTGTTGCTGATCATGAGTGTACCAGACCGTGCCTTGATTGATTGGGTTTCATGAAAATAAGTTGGAGCCTGCTGAGTAGTTGTCCTAGAGTAGTGGTTGGCAGGTGTGTGAAAAACATCTGTGGTGGGGCCATGTGGATCTGCCATTGGCTTCCAAATGGCTTGTGACTGACATGGTGCAGTCAGCAGACCCTCCTATGCAAAGGCATCTTGTTATATGGTGAGGTTTCAGGGCAATGTTTACAATCAGGTTGCTATGTTTAAGGGGGCAAGCAATGTGGGATAGAAGCCTGGTTGGTGCATTCTCCTGCATACCCTGACCCACCACGCCTGACAGAACTCGCTCCAGCACTGTGTCCCAGTTGAACTCCTTGGATTCCATGAAGCAATTACTAAACTCCCAATGCAACAGCAATAAACACATATAGAATCCTACCTGGTACCACACCTACATTCTTGTGAGGTGAACGACTTGGCAGATACAAATTGTGAGAGAAGATCACTCCTCCTAAACACCGTTGGAACTGAAAATATAACCAATGGATGAGCTTCCTAGTTTTACAACATTATACATAAATCCATGTTCAGTAAAATGAATATTTTAGATCTGTGAATGATAAATATTTCATGATGAATTTCGAATAGCATATATATTGCGAGTTTTTAATGTATTTGTGTGTATGTATATATATGTGTATATATATACATACACACATTCTCCAGATTTTTCAAAATATGAAATATTTGTATCTTAATATACACTCCCTTAATTCATTCATATTCATGTATGTGGATTTATGATGATCTTTTCTAAATATTATTCTCAGAAATATTCATCCACCTGAAATGCTTCTTTGTTTTTTGTACTGAAAACTAACTTCAGTGAATGTTGCATACAAATCCTAATATATCTAGAGTAACTGACCCAGTTTAACCTCAATGCAAGAAGATTCAAATGGAACATGATGTGTATTTTGATGTTCATTTTAATTCAACAATGGTACATTACTATTTCTTCAGTTTATGCACATCATAGGATATATATTTCATCAAAAAGATGACAAAATTATAGGCGTTTTTTCACTTTCAATCACTTCCTACTTTAGAACACATGTATTCTTCCATATTTCTTAACTGGTCTTCTCAAGATTCTTTTTTCCAAACACATTATTTTAGATTTTCATAATCACATTGAAGCAAAACTCACACACCCTTCATGATAAACCATAACCCTAATATTAACATTGATGTATAACTTGTTGGAATGAATGATTGTATATCAATATAAGATTTTTTCATATTTTCAGATATCAATTCAATCCACCATTTAAAGTGGAACCAGTTATATTACTTATTCACAGTTGGTCTATTCATGCATTATCTCTATATTCATAGACACAGGGTACACCTGTTTGTACCCCAAATACTAATTTATAAGTCTTCAAAATATTGCTCCCAAAAATGGTGGAAGAAATTCTTATGTCACCCGATCTATATATACATTTTATCACAGTAATATTCTGGACACAAAATTCAAAGGTCAAACTTTTATTTGTACCAAAGCCTAAATGGAAAGTGAACATGGATTACTAAAATCATCAATTTCCAATTTGCCTAATGCTTTCAAATATCAATCCTATTGATGACTACATATTCGTTTCTTCCTAAGATTATATATTCAAACTCAACCCTGTTGAAAATGTCTAATCCTATCACTGACTTTATACTTTGCCTGATTTTGTAATGTCTGTATTGATATCTGCTTTCCAACATATTTTCTCCAATTCATCATTGTGACTGACTCTTCACTTGTGTTGACATTTACATTCACTCTGTAACCGAAACCCTATTGCTAAATAACTTTTGTTCCAAATTTTATACTAACTCTTCTTCCTAAACCTACTGACTATCTTCCTAATTTTACCGACTATCACTTTTGAATGGATGTTCTCATCTACATTCAATCATCCAAGTAAATGTAGGGCGAGTGTCAGAGGATGAGACCACCAAGAGACTATCTCATGCAACAGAAAGGGTTTATTTGGGGTCCAGCATGCTGGGGCTCAGAGCTCACTTGAATAGAGCAGAGAGCCCTGAGAACATCTTAAGCAGAGCTTATATAATTTTCTTGGAGAGGGCAGGGAGGGAAGTTTATTGATGGGTCAGGGCGAGTAAGCGGTTTGTGTGTAAACGCGTGAGGGAGTACATTCTGCAGTTTGGCAGTTGGGGACAGCACATTCTGGGAACAAGATTAGGAAACATTTCTCAACATTTCAACAGTGTTTTGTTAAGCGTACAGAAAAACAGGAAGTGACAAGTACATATTTTATTAACATTTCATTCCCCACTTCTTCTTCTGGCTACTTTTAATCATAAAAGTGATTGTTGGGGGGTGTCACATTTTATGTATGCTAGTGGGGTATTAACATAAGTTTAACTTGTCCAATTTGAGCTTGGAGAAAAGAAATTACATGGTTGAGAAACAGGGTTTTATAGTAAGCAATAAAATGAGGATTATTATTGGACCGGCCAGGGTTGATTAAAATGTAGTTAACCAGGGGGACTGTGTAAACCAAGACTCAAACCACCAATTTTGGGTCTCTATCTCTCTTTGATGCTCTTCAAGGCATCTTTTTAATTTACTCATAGAGTTTGTTACAACTCCAGTATGGTCGACATAAAAAAAAAAAAAAAACATTCTTTCCTCAATGCAGCACAAAGGCTCCCTTCTCTCATGAAATGGAGGTCCAACCCTCGACTTTTCTGTAAAACAACTTCTGCCGCAGTCTTTGGCTGGGCACAAATCACGAGTCTCCACACAGCTTGTAGATTCAAACAGCAATTCTTTATTCCCGAACTCACACCGGCCGTCTACAAACACGCTCTGGGGGAATCCACGTTCTCTGCCCAAATCCACTCTCTCCCAAATCCACTCTGCATGGGCTTCTGTCTCCCAAAATATACTGTCTGACCCTAAGCACTCAAGAGGAACTCAGCAGCAGGATACGCCCTATTCTAAAGGGGGAACACCCTAATCTCCTATTATGCTAAACTGCCCTATTCTAAAGGGGGAACACCCTAATCTCCTATTATGCTAAACCGCCCTATTCTAAAGGGGGAACACCCTAAACACGGATCGTGCCCTGGTCCTTGAGCAAGGTCACCTTTCAGAAGTCCTTCCACTAGACAGCATGGGAGTAAGCTGGCAAGGAATTTGTCATACCTACTTGGCTGATGGCTCCCAGCAAACTTCAAAGAGAGAGGTAAAAGATTCCTGCAAAGCTTTGATGGAATTTTCTAATATCTTTAAGTTTTGATCTATAGCTGCTTCTAATTGGGTCATTTGTTGTGTCCCATGGACCAGGGCAGTGGTTCCTGTGCGAACCCGGGCAGCAACTCCTATTCATAATAGAATGGCTAAGGTGAGAGATATATGTTCCCACCTGAACCGGGTTGTATGCCCCTCTATTTGATCTTCAAATGAATCTGCGTCATAATAGAGCACTCTGGGAAACATCTGCACCATTACACAATTAATCACTTCTGTTGACCATTTCATAAAAACATAAACAACGTTTAAGTATATAGAATTATATTGTTGTAGGGACGGAAAAGGCAAGGCACCTAAGATAGCACCAAAGACAAGGAAACAGTCATATTTGGTTGCAACCAGATTCAGAGGGCATTGCTTCTGTTGTAATCAATTAATCCCTGAAACCCAAGTTTAGGTAGTTTCAGAATTTTGTACCCAACATGTAAGGGAAGGGGCTCTGAAGTTCACAGTCTGCAGAAGATCACAAAGAGCAGTTTTTGTTTCTGATTTTTCCTCAGTTCTGGGCAAGTTAAATTTTCAAGGACACCTGGGTGTGGGAGAGCTTTTTTTTCCCCTTTTTTCCCTCTGCCAGCTGTTTTCACGGAGCCCAGTTTGCAACTTATCCATCTTACAAATATAGCCATCTCTATGAAGCCCCAGCTCAAGGCCAGAGGCCTTGATCACATATGTTGTGAAAACTAGTAAGGGTGTGTCTAGCTCAGGAGTGCTGATTTTTTTCAGCCAGTTGCCAGGTAGACCAGGGCAACACAAAAAGAGGAAGTTTATCTACACTGAACTCTTTATAGGGACTCTTTTGCTGAAAGTCCTAAAGTTAGCCATGGTGAAAACTTCTGGATAAGGTCAGTTAAGACTTTCCTGTGGGCCTGGTACAGAGGGGGAAGACGGGAAATGCAGGGCTGAGCGCAGCTCTTTGGATCTGAGAATGAGGAAGGAGAGATGTAAAAGAATAATGGAAAAGGGTTTTGAGATCTTCCTAGCACCAAAAACATGAGTAGTAGAACGGGTAGAACAGAGAGGGAGATGGGAGTGAGTATCCCAAAAAGCCTGTAAGGGACTTTAAATTCTTAGTAACCTGTTTTCAGTGATGACAAAGCAACTTTAAAGGCCATTTTCATTACATCTTGGATAGGGGTCTGAGGGCTCTTCTCAGCTGGTTTGAGCTTTGGGTTAGCTGGTAAGAGGACCTGGTGGGACCTAGTGTGGGCACTGACAGGAGAAGAGAGGAGTGAGTGAGTGGAGGGTTACCTCAGTACCTGCTACCTCAGCAAGGGGGCAATGGTCTGAGAAACGGTGGAGGTTTGGGTTTTTAATATAGTAATTGGAGGGGAGAAATCAAGTTGATGATGTGGGAGTGACAACAGAGAGTCTAGAGCAGAAGGCTGAGGGTGAGCATGTATTAGAGAAGCATAGTTCACGATGTGAGCAAAGGAGAGAAAAGGCCTCCACATAGAGGAATCTCCTTTCACCCTTTTGAGCACTTGCAGAAGTTAAAAAGGTCACACAGAATTTGAAGATCTAGAGACCCCTCAGGGGGCCATCAGTTTTGGTTGTCTAATTGGTAATATGGCCAATGCTGTGTACAGAATTTGATGAGGAGTTTGGGTTCCATGTGGCAGTCCCTGTATGCTCACATCCCCATGACTTACAGAAGATGTTGGCGTTTCCAGCACACAGCCTTGACTGTTTGTGGCTTTGATAGTACACTGGGCAAACATAGTAATCTAGGCTAGCCAACCAGCATCTGGCTCGCGTGTCCCTACATCAATAATGTTTGTTTCCATTATCTATGGTATGGAAGGAATTTAATGGAATTTTAGTGGGATCCTCTTCATTAGGGATATCCCAATAGGGAAGACCTATACGCAGCTGACAAATGTCTGGCTGGAGAGATGGCCACCAGGTCCCTAAGCGGGCTGTATGCAAGATAGACCATACTTCCTTTCCAGTAGGATTTGTGATCAGACATCGCTGCTGAACAGGCTTATGAGGGTTAGGACTACTGGTGGTCAAGGGGAGAGTCTATAGCCTTATCCACACAGCGAATCCACAATTTGAAAGGGTTTCCAGTCTTTTCCAGTTTCCTGCCAGAGTCTGGACAGGGCACAGGCTTGAGATGAGAGGTAGGGATCCAGGAAGTGATTTTGACTACCTTTACCCTGTAGGTGTTATAAGTAGCACCTGGTATGGTCCTTTTCAGGGGAGTTCCAGGGATGACACCAGATGTCGTCTTACATAGATGAAGTCTCTATTTGATATCGCTGTAGAGTCCCCTCATCCCCAGGTTGGTAGGCAGTGGCCATCTGTTTTCACAGGTGTCTCTGAGTTCTTTCAAGAGCTTTAAGTCTGTTAAGCAAGGGGGTGTGGAAGGAATCGTTAGGTCTTAGAGTTGGGGTAGGACCCTTACTGGAGGAGGGACACCATAGAGAATTTCACAGGGTGTGAGGTTACACAAAGAAATAGATTGAGTATTTCTTGCATGAAACAGTACATAAAGCAGGAGCATAGTGCAATCTTTTATGCCGGTCTCTAAGCTTAATTTCGTTATGGTCTCTTTAATGGTTCTATTCATTCTTTCTACCTGTCCTGAACTCGGGGGTCTGTAAACACAATGTAATTTCCAATTAATCCCCAGGGTCCTTGCTAACCTCTGAGTTACCTGGGCCACGAACGACGGTCCATTATCAGACCCTATTACTTTAGGCAGGCCATACCTTGGAAAAATATCTTCCAGAATCTTCTTGACCACCATTTGCGCTGTTTCATTTTTTTTCTTTTCTTTTTTTTTTGGGGGGAAAGCTTCAATCCATCCTGAAAATGTATCTACAAAGACTAGGAGATATTTAAGTCCATTCCTTGCTGGCTTAATTTCAGTAAAGTCCACTTCCCAGAATTGTCCTGGTCTGGTTCCTCGTAGGTGCTTTCCTGCAGGAAGCTTGGAAGGGTAAGAATTAACCAATTGATGGACCCAACAGGCTTTTGTTATCCATTCAGTTGTTTCCTTTCACTGTGAGTCGGTTAGTGGAAAACTGTTTTTGATCCTTCAAAAATGAATGCAGTTTCTTTGAACCAAGGTGAGTGATTTGATGTACATTTTCTACTGACATAGTTAGAGCCGTGATTATAGGAGTTTTTACTGAAGGATTTAGAAATTCCACTTGGGGGCCTTCAGGGTTAAAAGTTATTTTGGCCCAGAGCTTTGTGAGCAGATCTCTGCCAATCAATGGGGCCATGCATTCTGGGATTACTAGGAAGGAGTGATGGATTTTTCCTTTCCCCTGGTCCATGGTCCTCTTAGTTGTCCAAGCCTGATATTTACTGCCATTAGCCCCTTGAATTAGAGACCTTTTATTTGATAGAGGTTCCAATGGGGCCTTAAAGGCAGAATATATTGCCCCTGTATCCACTTCAATGTATACTGGGGTCCCCTCCACTTCAAAAGTTAACCTGAGCTCAAGGAGAGGATCTGAGCCCCGACTTTCTTAGTAATCCTACAGAGTCAGAATGTCCAGCTGGCCTGGCTGTCTCTTTCTAGGGCACTCTTTAGCCCAGTGTCCTTTTTTTTTAGAGTAGGCACATTGAATTGAGGCCAGGGGTGGCCTCTAGTGTGGTCCCCGGTGTCCCTTCCTGTCTCCATGTTTCTTAATTTCTGGTCTATTTGTTGTTGTGACCAGGACCTTAGTCAATGCCTTAGTCTGTCTTTTGTTTCTTTTATCCTCCCTTTGCTCCATACTCTTCCTCAGTTTCTCTCTTAGTATACCTTCTTGGCTTCTCTGACTAAACCTCTCAAAGTCATATCTTGTAATCCATCTAAGCATTGTAACTGTCTTTTAATATCCAGAACAGCTTGCCCAATAAAGGCCACCATGACAGATGCCTTTTGATTCTCTGCCTGAGGATCGAAAGGAGTAAATCTCTTATATGCCTCCATAATTCCCTGTAGGAACATGGAGGGACATTCATCAGTCCCTTGAATAATCTCTCTTACCTTGGCCAAAATAGTTGATCGCCTAGCGGCCACTAAGATACCCACTATTAGAGCCCGGCAATAAGAGGAAGGATGCTCATTACCTTCACAGGTTTTGGGGTCCCAGTTGGGTCTGTGCAAGGGAAAGGCGGCTTTGCATATGTTGGGAAGTTTTGTCGGTCACCCATCTGGTCCGAGAATATTTTTTTCTAGAATCCAGGAAGATTCTCTTTTGTTCCTCTGTCATGAAGAGAGTCCCTAGGAGTTGTTGGCAGTCATCCCAAGTAGGCTGGTGTGAAAACATCAATGATTCAACCACACCTGAGACCCAGGTGGGGTCCTCAGTAAAAGGGGGATTGTTATTTTTCCAGTTATTTAGGTCTGAAGAGGAGAAAGGTAAAAACTGGTAGGCTTGCACTTTTCCCCCATGGTTGTCATCAATCATTGTTCCTTAGAAATGGAGAGGGAGCATCACGGGAGTTCCAGGGATTTCAATCATTCAACGCCGGCAAATTCCTTTAGACGGGCCAGCATCCTCCAGGGGAGGAGGGGGTGTGTTTGCTGCAGGGGAGTTATTTGGAGTGCGCTGGGCTCGCTTAGCTTCCTCCAATGGCGGACAGGCTGAGTCAGCAGCAGGGGAATTACTTAGAGGGTGTTGGGGGTTGGGGGACGAGGGCAGGGAATAAGTAGTAGGACGAGAGTCCAGTAGAGTCAAATCTTGTGACTCAGGGAGAACAGAGGTTGAAGGAGGAGGAGGAGCAGAAGGTTTGAGAGAGCATGAGGGAAGGAGTAGGAGTGGGGGCAGGGGCAAGGAAAAGCTTCACACATGGAGGAGGAGAATTGCAGATGTCCTGCAAAGTTAAGATATATGTCTCTTGATCCTGATGTCTATGTGGCGCTGGCTGAAAGTCAATATCTCTGACTTTTTAAATTAGTGGGAAGTAGAAAGATCCTTCTAGGGGCTATCTGAATCCAAAGGTGGGCCATTCTGAGGCACAGAGAGTCTGCCAGGTCCAGCGTTTTACTGAAAAAGAAAGATTCTGAGCCCTTAAGCGGACTTTGGTGCAATGATCAAGGGTCAGGGAAAGAGGCATTGAAGTGCTCTATCCCATTATGAAAGATAAACAATCAGTAAAAGCAACGACACACGACACAGACAAGACAAAACAATAAAGACAGGCAATGGACGTCCAACACTGAGACCAGGACTGAGTAGCCGGCAAAACCTGATGGGCTGGATATGCCGAATCTGAAACAAAATATCACTGAGTTGAGGAGACTATTGTTCCTCGATTTCCCGAGTTCTCTGGGGAGTCCCCCAGTGACGTGGCCTGTGGCTCTATGACATGTCTGTCAGCCATCGTCGGAGAGAGCTCACACTCTTCATCAACAGCCATTTTGTCAAGCCCTAACCTGAAACCTGAAACCAGAAAGAGGCGCCTTACATACCCCGAGAGGAGCCCGTTGGGGTCTCTCATCTGCCGCTGCTGGATCTCAGTGGAACCTCCATATGTAAAGGTCGGGCGAGCGTCCGGGGAAGAAACCACCAAGAGACTGTCTCATGCAAAAGCAAAGGGTTTATTATGGGTCCAGCATGCTGGGGCTCAGAGTTCACTTGAATAGAGCAGAGAGCCCTGAGAACAGCTTAAGCAGAGCTTATATACTTTCCTTTGAGAGGGCAGGGCAGGATGTTTATTGATGGGTCCGGGCGAGTGAGCTGTTTGTGGGCAACTGGGTGAGGAAGTACTTTCTGCAGTTTGGCAGTTGAGGACAGAACATTCTGGGAACAAGATTAGCAAACAGTTCTCAAGATTTCAACAGTGTTTTATTAAGCATACAGAAAACAGGAAGTGATAAGTACCTATTATATTAACCTTTCGCTACCGAGTACACTTTGCCAGATTTCCTAATGTCTCTATTGATATCTGCTTTCCTACATATTTTCCCCAGTTCATCATTGTGACTGACTCTTCACATGTGGTGACATTTACATTCACTCTATACCCGAAACCCTATAGCTAAAGAACTTTTGGTCCAAATCCTATGCTCACTCTCCTTTCTAAACCTACCGACTATCTTCCTAATCCTACTGATTATCCCTTTTTGACTGGAAGTTCTCTTTGACAATCAATCATCCAAAATACATGGAACTTTGCCATTGTATATTGATGTATCTGAGACATCTGTGCAGAAAATAAATCAAAGCTCAGTATCACAATCAAGGTCCCAATGCTCTTCTGGGCTTCAAATCTTAAATAGATTTCTGTTTTCATACTTATGTTTCACCTATATATTGTTGTAAATATCGCAGGTTTCCAATACCATTATTCATCCAGCAGAATGATTCCTAATGCAAATTGAACCTGTTATTAACCCTAACCATACACTGTTCCCTCAATATAACTTTACAGAAGGGCAGGGACAGAGTAGGTCTTACAATATAGGAATGTAGGGGAACTTCCTATTGCTAAGAAACTCAAAGGTACATGTAAAAATGATCCCTGGAGAAGTTGTAGGCAGCTATGAAGGAACTGAGTGAGCAAAAGTCATCTTCTCTTGCAAACAACCTGGTCAGGATGAAGGGATATGTCTGAATCAGCCTCTTTCTTCTTAATGTAGAGAAGAAGAACCAAACCAGGCTGTGTGGAGAGCTGTTCCCGGTTGCCTATGGTTAATATACCATTCAAACTCGTGAAACTGTAACAGGAAGCAGGGGCAGCCTTCATTTCAGGGGACCCTTGGAAGCAACTGTTAGGACAAAGTGGTTGCAAATGGTGTCAGCTCATTCAGTTCCTAAAGGAAGTGACCTCAGACCTCACCTCACATCCTTGGTGATAGAACTCTCTGAATTTGGGATCAAAGAATCCAGGCACCCAAATCCCATTCCAGTCCCAGTAGCAGTGGTCTCACTTCTTTGGATTTACCAAGGACAGAATCAGTCTTTGTTGGTACCTACTGATATGAGGATTGCCAAAAGCCAGGAAAGCTCTGAAGAGTGGCCTTTCCTGAGAAAGCAGGTAGTGGATCACCGCTGCCTCCTGACAACTTTACAGAGTTGGCCAAGGAAACCAGATCTGAAACAGGACAGGCAATTTCGGGGGAACATAGTTTGGCCCAATAGTCAGAGGACACTCCGGATAGTCAGAGACCTACTTGGGGGAAGAAGGTGCTTTGTGGGTGTGGGTGTGTGTTTGTGCTTTTGTCTCATGTTCTCAGAATAGGTAGGAATGGCGGTTTGTTTGGTTTGGAGTGAACTGTTTCTAATAAGTGATTTGATAAAGCAAGTGTTTCTATGTCTGTGTATCCCATTGTGTCCTTGGTTGTAGACATTAGAAAAGAGAATGCATGAATGGATGTGTCCTGTCTGGTAGAAAGCTTCCCAGCATTCATCCAGCCGAATATATGAATGCACTGCGGCTTCCCTTATCGATGGGCAACACCTGCTATTTTCCTAAGTTCTGGTTTTATTTTTAAATTCTGGCCACTCTCCAGAATAGGCTCATGGTTTTGTGTCCAAGAGAAGTACCACCTTCAAGCTCTGTGACATGGCCATGTACTGGATAGCTGAAGGGAATGGCGAGCAACTAAGAAAACTCAGATATCAGTGTGACCAGTAAAGTCTCAGTGGAAAAACCGTGCTTTGGGCCTTTTGCTTACCTTTTGTTCTATTCCCCTGTATGTCAGGAATTTCTTTGCCTCAGGCCACACCTTCGTGAAGCCGGAACAAAACACTTTTCAAATGGAAATGAATGGGCCTCACCTGTGGCTCTTTGCCTAATTGCTTTAGAAAGGGGTGTGTCTGAATCAGCCTCTTGGCCCTGTGTGAGGCTGTGGCTTAGATTCTTAGCACCTGATTGATATAAAGAAAGATCCCATGTGTGAATCCAAAACCAAAATGCCCAAAAGAGGAGTCATTGAGGATAAAGTCTCTTGCCTTCCACTGTAAGGTTCCTGAACTCCATCAAGTGAGAATAGGGATCATTTGGGTCAAATGATTTCTTCAAAGCCCTGCACATGCTAGCCCAGTGGTGTTTGTGTTTTCTTATGACTCCAATTCACATAAAGATTCTAAACCCCACTGTCAGTAGGCCTCAAATTGGAGAAGCAGAGCAGTATTACAGCAGGCCTATTTGATCACTCCTGGGTTACAGGAAGGGTGTTCAGGCCACCCTGACATTAGGAAAATAAGGGGCAAGGAAGCCTATTTTGGACACTGTCTTGGGCTGTGTCCTTCATGGAAACTTCCAGCCAGAGGTTAAGATGAGTGTCTATATGCAATAAGATGAGGGTCATGTGGGAATGTTTTGGTTTAATTTTGGTCATTTGTGTTGGGGTTGGAAGAGATGAGTAGGTCAACCAGGACTTGAAATCTGGTGTGATTCCCCTTAGAGACTGAGTTATGGAACTGAACTCAGAGAAGTATTGGCATGAATTGTTTTGAGTTTTTAGGAGGCCACACATGAGACTCGCTCTTGGAAACTGAGACCTAGGCCCAGGCTGGCTTTCCACAGAGCACTGGGAATCTCACCCAGGATATCACAAGATTTTATTCTGAAAGACTTGGCAGCCATAGTGAAAACACACATAGACCTCACACTGTAGACCTCAATGGGCCTGGCTTCATGTGACCTTTTGGCGACTCTTTGGGAAGACTTGCCTTTGAGTGTCCTCCAGAGATTTCATTGAAATGAGCTTCCTCACAATTTAATGGTTCCTAAATGAATTGAAACCCACAGTGCCTCCAACTTCCACCTTAAAAAATGGCTAGATAAATACCATAAAATTTTTGAAATTCCTATGACCAGGTGGCACTGGAGAACCTTTGTATGCCCTATTGCTGATCATGAGTGCCTTTATTGACTGAGTTTCATTAAAATGGTGTAGAACAGAGATGCCAGTAAGTTGGATACTCCTCAATTGTAGGCGCAAGCTTTGGTGTGCAGGTTTGTGATAAAACATCCGTGATGGGGCCATGTGGATCTGCCATTGCTTCCAAATGGCATGTGACTGACGTGGTGCAGCCAGGAAACCCTTATATGTAAAGGCATATTGGTATATGGAGAATTTTTAGGGCAATGTTCATAATCAAGTTGCTATGGACAAGGGGACAATCTATGTGGGCTAGAAGCCTGGTTGGTGCATTCTCCTGCAGTCCATGACCCACTACACATGACAGAACTCCCTTCAGCACTGTGTCCTAGTTCAACTCCTTGTATTTCGTGTAGAAAATACCAATCTCCCAGTGTAGCAGCAAGAAACACCACGAAAAGTGGAGAATGACCAAATGCCTTCACAGTCCACACGGGGAGACTCTTAGACCCCAGTGGTCACAGTTTACTTACAAAGAGAGAATTCAGTACTGTAGCCTAGTGTTCATTGGAAAATAAGAAACCACGTCCTCCAGGTCACATAGATGTAGACCCAGCTCTGATGGTCTCACTAGAAAGAAAGCTAAAGCTCCTGACAACAACATATATTTTGAGTTCCCAACATCAGAGGCAGTTTCTCAAGAAGACTTTAGGCCAGAAGAGCTACAAGTATGTGGAGTGTTTACCTTGTCCCTTACATTTGGAAACTCCTCTACCACATCCAAGGTTGTGAACTCCTTTGAATTTTCCATTCCAGATATATATTCACAGATTTTCCAACTCTTCTCCTCTAATTGCGAAGGTAATGTGAAGCCATTGTTCTGGATGAGAGTGGGAAATTTATTGTGTAGCCCATATTTGCATGCACATTGGATTCATTTTCCTTTTTTCCATTCAAAATACTGAATCCCTGACACTAACCCATACCCTACTAGACTCTGACTACTAATCCTACTATGATGGAGAATAATAACACAAACAGAATAGAAATACAAGCCGTTCAGAGGAAGCATGGTGTATAGTTGGACTTGCCTTTTGCATGATAAAGGGTAGGTGTTATATATCTAGTCCATTTTTCATTGAAATAGTTCTCTATGTGTTTTTTTCCTTTAATTTTTATTGTTGGTTGTTCAAAACTTTACCTATTGCTTGACATATCATATTTCACACTTTGATTCAAGTGGGTTATGAACTCCCATTTTTACCCCGTATACAGGTTTCAGCATCACATCTGTTACACATCCACTGTTTTACGTATTGCAATAGTAGTGTCTGTTGTAGTCGGCTGTCTTTCCTATCCTCTACTATCCCCCATCCCCTCCCCTCCCATCTTCTCTCTCTACTCCATCTACTGTAATTCATTTCTCCCCCTTGGTTTTTTCCCCCCTTTCCCCTAACTTCCTCTTGTATGTAATTTTGTATAACC
The DNA here is from genome assembly GCF_048772815.1 of Callospermophilus lateralis. Taxonomy (NCBI): domain Eukaryota; kingdom Metazoa; phylum Chordata; class Mammalia; order Rodentia; family Sciuridae; genus Callospermophilus; species Callospermophilus lateralis. The sequence goes on from NW_027514434.1 coordinate 831,483, forward strand.
ATGAGGGTCTCCTTCCATTTCCATGCAATTTTCCTTCTCTTTCCTTTTCTCTTCCACCTCTCACCCCCGTTTAATGTTAATTTTCTTCTCATGCTCTTCCTCCCAACTCTGTTCTTAGTTACTCTCTTTATATCAAATAAAACTATTGGCATTTGTTTTTTTTTTTTTAGGGATTGGCTAGCTTCACTTAGCATAATCTGTTCTAATGCCATCTATTTCCCGGCAAATTCTATGATTTTGACATTTTTTAATGCAGAGTATTATTCCATTGTGTATAAATGCCACATTTTTTTTCCTTCGTCTATTGAAGGGCATCTAAGTTGGTTCCACACTCTTGCTATTTTGAATTGTGCTGCTATGAACATCAATGTAGCAGTGTCAATGCAGCATGCACTTTTTAGGTCTTACGGAATACACTGAGAAGGGGAATAGCTGGGTCAAATGGTGGTTCCATTCCTAGCTTCCAAGAAATCTCCATACTTCTTTCAAATTGGCTGCACCAATTTGCAGTCCCACCAGCAATGTACAGGTGTACCCTTTTCCCCACATCGTCGGCAGCACTTGTTGTTTGACTTCATAATGGCTGCCAATCATACTGGAGTGAGATGGTATCTTAGGGTGGGTTTGTTTTCCATTTTTCTGACTGCAAGAGATGGTGAGCATTTTTTCATGTACTTATTGATTGATTGTATGTCCTCATCTGAGAAGTGTCTGTTCAGGTCCTTGGACCATTTGTTGATTGGGTTATTCGTTTTCTTATTGTTTAATTTTTTGAGTTCTTTGTATACTCTGGATATTAGGGCTCTATCTGAAGTGTGAGGAGTAAAGATTTGTTCCCAGGATGTAGACTACTTATTTACCTCTCTTATTTTTTCTTTTGATGAGAAAAAACTTTTTAGTTTGAGTAAGTCCCATTTGTTAGTTCTAGTTATTAACTCGTGTGCTATGGGTGTCCTATTGAGGAATTAGGAGCCCAACCCCACAGTATGTAGATCATAGCCAACTTTTTCTTGTATCAGATGCAGTGTCTCTGATTTGCTATCAAGCTCCTTAATCCATTTTGAGTTAACTTTTGTGCATGACGAGAGAAATGGATTCAGTTTCATTTTGTTGCATATAAATTTCCAGTTTTCCCAGAACCATTTGTTGAAGATGCTATCCTTCCTCCATTGCATGCTTTTAGACCCGATTGGCATTGCATTTAACATATAGAGAATTTTGGTTATATTGCCATTTTGATGATGTTAGTTCTGCCTATCCATGAACATAGTATATTTTTCCATCTTCTAAGATCTTCTTCTATTTCTCTCTTTAGGGTTCTGTAGTTTTCATTTTATAAGTCTTTCACCTCTTTTGTTAGGTTGATTCCCAAGTATTTTTTTTTTGTGTGTGTGTGTGTGTGGATATTTTGAATGGAGTGGTTGTCCTCATTTCTATTTCAGAGGATTTGTTGCTGATATACAGGAATGCCTTTGATTTATGCGTATTGATTTTATATCCTGCCACTTTGGTGAATTCATTTATTAGCTCTAATAGTTTCTTTGTATACCTTTTTGGGTCTGCTAAGTATAGAATCATGTCATCTTCAAATAGTGATAATTTACGTTCTTCTTTTCCTATTTTTATGCCTTTGATTTCTTTAATCTCTCTAATTGCTCTGGCCAGTGTTTCGAGAACTATGTTGAACAGAAGTAGTGAGAGAGGGCATCCCTATCTTCTTCCAGATTTTAGAGGGAATGCCTTCAATTTTTCTCCATTCAGAATGATGCTAGCCTGAGGCTTAGCATAGATTGCTTTTACATTATTGAGGTATGTTCCTGTTATCCCTAGTTTTTCCAGAGTTTTGAACATAAAGGGATGCTGTACATTGTCGAATGCTTTTTCTGCATCTATCGAGATGATCAAATGGTTCTTATTTTTAAGTCTATTGATGTGATGAATAACATTTATTGATTTCTGTATATTGAACCAGCCTTGCATCCCAGGGATGAATTCTACTTGATCATGGTGCACAATTTTTTTAATATGTTTTTGTATCCGATTCGCCACAATTTCATTGAGGATTTTTGCATTTTTCCTGAAATAGCTTGAAAAGTAATGGTATTAGTTCCTCTTTAAAGGTTTTGTAAAACTCTGCTGTATACCCATCCGGTCCTGGGCTTTTCTTAGTTGGTAGTCTTTTGATGGTTTATTCTATTTCCTCAATTGTTATGGGTCTGTTTAGGTTGCCTATATCCTCCTGACTCAATCTGGGCAGATTATATGACTTGAGAAATTTATCGATGCCTTCACTATCTTCTATTTTATTGAAGAATAAGAATTCAAAATAATTTCGGATTATCTTCTGTATTTCTGAACTATCTGTTGTGATACTGAATTCTCCCTATTCTTTTCTTTGTTAGCTTGGCTAAGGGTCGGTCGATTTTATTTATTTTTTCAAAGAACCATCTTTTAGTTTTGTCAATTTTTTCAATTGTTTCTTTGTTTCGATTTCATTAATTTCAGCTCTGATTTTAATTATTTCTTGGCTTCTACTTCTTTTGCTGTTGTTTTGCTCTTCTTTTTCTTGGATTCTGAGATGAAGTATGAGATCATTTATTTGTCTTTTTTTTTTCCTTTTTTTAAGGAATGAAATCCAAGCAATGAATTTTGTTCTTAGAACTGCTTTCAATGTGTCCCATAGATTCTGATATGTAATGTCTGTGTTTTCATTTATCTCTAAGAATTTTTTAATTTCCTCCTTGATGTCTTCTATAACCCATTGATCATTCAGTAACCTATTTTTCATTCTCCATGTGATACATGATTTTTCCTTCTTTCTTTCATTGTTGATTTTCACTTTCATTTCCTTATGATCAGATAAGATGCCTGGTATTATATCTACTGCTTTATATTGTCTAAGAGTAGCTCTGTGACATAATATATGATTTATTTTTTGAGAAGTATCCATGTGCTGCTGAGAAAAAAGTGTAACTGCTTGATGTTGGGTGGTATATTCTATATATATATATATATATATATCATAAGTCTGGGTTATTAATTGTGTTATTGAGTTCTATAGTTTCATTATTCAACTTTTGTTTGGAAGATCAGTCCAGTAGTGAGAGAGGTGTGTTTGAGTCTCCCATGAGTATTGTATATTGGTTTATTAGAATCTTGAACTTGAGAAGAATTTGTTTGATGAACATAGCTGCACCAATGTTTGGGGCATATATATTTATGATTGTTTTGTCTTGTTGGTGTATGGTTTCCTTGAGCAGTATGTAGTGTCCCTCTTTATTCCTTTTGATTAACTTTGGCTTGAAATCTATTTTATTTGATATGAGTATGGACACTTCTGCTTGTTTCCGAAGTCCATATGAGTGATATGATTTTTCCCAACTTTTCACCTTCAGTCTATGTATATCTTTTCCTAACAAATGTGTCTCCAGTAGGCAGCATATTGTTGGGTCTTGTTTTATGATCCATTCTACTAGCCTGTGTCTCTTAATTGGTGAGTTTAAGCCATTAACATTTAGGGTTATTATTGAGATATGGGTTGTTCTTCCAGCCATATTTGTATATTTATGTTACTAAACATGGTTTGTTTTCCTCCTTGATTATTTTCCCCCCTTTACTCCTCTACCTCCCACTGTTGGTTTTCATTGTTATTTTCCATTTCCCCTTCCTGTGATGTTTTGCCAAGGATGTTTTTAAGAAATCGTTTTCTAGCTGCAAATTCTTTTAACTTTTGTTTATCGTGGAAAGTTTTAATTTCATCTTCTATCCTGAAGCTTAATTTCGCTGGATACACAATTCTTGGATGGAACCCATTTTCTTTCAGTGTTTGAAAAATGTTATTGCAGGATCTTCTAGCTTTCAGAATCTGTGTTGAAAGATCAGCTGTTATCCTGATTGGTTTACCACTAAATGTAATCTGCTTCCTTTACCTTGTAGCTTTTAAAATTCTCTCCTTTTTCTGTATGTTGGGCATCTTCATTATAATATGTCTAGGTGTGGATCTCTTATGATTTTGCACATTTGGCATCCTGTAAGCTTCTAGGATTTGTGATTCTGTCTCATTCTACAAGTCTGGGAAGTTTTCTCCTTTATTTCATTGAATATATTGCTCATTCCAATTGTTTGGACCTCTATACCTTCCTGTATCCCAATGACTCTTAAGTTTGGTCTTTTTATGTTATCCCATATTTCTTGGATGTTCTGCTCATGGTTTCTTAAAAGTCTTGCTGAGCTGTCTGTGTTCTTTTCAAGTTGAAATAATTTGTCTTCATTGTCTGATGTTCTATCTTCTAAGTGTTCTACTCTGCTGGTAGTATTCTCAATTGAGTTTTTAAGTTGGTTTATTGATTCCTGCATTCCTAGGATTTCTGTTTGTTTGATTTTATAATCTTTATCTCCCTGTATAGTTGATCTTATGCTTCTTGGATTTTTTTTATGTAATTCATTATCAAGGTGATCTTTCATTGTCTGATTTTGCTCTCTAATGTCTTCCTTGAGACTCCAGATAATCTGAAGCATGTATATCCTGAGTTCTTTATCTGACATTCCATCTTCTGCAGATATTACCTCTTCTAACGTTGACTTTACCTGCATTGCTTATGGTCCTTTCTTTCCTTGTCTTTTCATACTGTTCATATTCCTTTCTGCTTGGTGAAACTGTTGTGTTATTGAATTTTTCCCCTATATATTTATATTGCTCTTGTATAGTTTCAAAGTCTCCCTCGCAGGCACGGGTGGTGGCTCTGCCCCTCCTACAATTGGGACAATGTGCCTACCACACCAGCAGGCTGCTGGGCCTGTTCTGTAAGTCGGTAGCTGGTCCGCCTACCTTGAAGGTGCGAGCAGCAACTCTGCCCCTCTGCAGGCACTGGGCCTGTTCTGCCAGTTGGTCGCAAGTCGGGCTACTTTGCAGGCGTGGGGGGCAGCTTTGACCATCCGCGGGCCACTGGGTCTGTTTTGTCTGTCCCTTGCAGGTCTGTCTACCTTGCAGGCGCCTGTGGCTGCTCCGCCCCTCCCCCAACCGGGACGATGTGTCTACCATGCTGGCGGGCCATAGGCCTGGTCTGTCGGTGGTTGCAGGTCCACCTACCTTGCAGGCGCAGAGGGCGTCTCTGCCCCTCCGCAGATTGCTGGGCCTGTCCTGCTGTGGGTCACAGGTCTGCCTACCTTGCAGGCCCGGCGGCATTGCCCCTCCCCCAACCAGGGCGATGTGTTTTCCACGGTGGCGGGCCACTGGTCCTGTTCAGCCGGTGGGTCGCAGGTCCGCCTACCTTGAAGGAGCGATTGGCAGATCTGCCCCTCCCTCTCTCGATGTGTTTTTAAAGTTGACAAATATGTGAATTCCTGTCTCCCTTTCTCTGTAGCATATTCAGCACATGTATTTTTATATGCACATATAGAATCCTACCTGGTATCACACGTACATTTTTGTGAGGTTGCTGACTTGGCAGATACAAATTATGAGAAGAGATCACTCCTTCTAAACGATGTTGTAACTGAAAATTTAAGCTATGGGTGAGCATCCTAGTTAAACAATATTACACATAAATCCACGCTCAGTAAAATGAAGATTTTTGGATCTGTGGATGATATATATTTCATGAAGAATTTCAATTGGCATATATATTGCTACTTTTTAATGTCTGTTTTGTGTGTGTGTGTGTGTGTATACACACTCTTGTATATATATATATATATATATATATATATATATATATATATGCACACTCTCCATATATTTCAAAATATGAAATAGATGTGTCTTATGTACAGTCCCAAAATTCATTCATGTTCATGTATGTGGAATTATAATCAAATTTTCAAATTCATTCATGTTCATGTATGTGGAATTATAATCAAATTTTCACAAGATTATTCTCAGAAATATTCATCCACCTGAAATACATATTTGTTTCTTAGGACTGAAAACTAAATTCAGTGAATGGTGCATTCAAATCCTAATATTTCTACATTAACTGACTCAGTTTAACATCAATGCAAGAAGATTCCTATGGGACATGATGTTTATTTTGACGTTCATTTTTACTCAACACTGGTACATTACTATTCCTTCAGTGAATGCACATCAGAGGATATGTATTTCATCTACAATTTCACAAATTTATAAGCATTTGTTTCACTTTCAGTCACTTCCTGCTTCAGAACACATGTATTTCTCCAGGTTTCTTGACTGGTGTTTTTATGAGACTTTTTTCCAAAAAAAATATTTTCAATTTCCATAATCAATTTTAAGCAAAACTCACACACTCTTCATGATAAACCATAATCCTCATATTACCATTAGATGTAAAACGGGTTGGAATGAATGGTTGTATATCAATATAAGATTTCCTGTATATTTTCACATTTCAATTCAATCCATTATTTGAAGTTGGAACCAGTTATATTATTTATTCACAGTATGGTCTATACATGCATATTCTCCATATTCAAAGACAAAGAGTGCACCTGTTTGTTCCCCGAATACTAATTTATACATTTTCAAAATATTGCTCCCAGAAATGGTGGAAGAAATACTCAGGTCACCTTATCTACATATACATTGTATCACAGTAATATTCTGGACACAAAAAGCAAAAGTCACACTTATGATTGTACCAAAGCCTAAATGGAAACTGAACATGGATTCCTAAAAACATCCAGGTCCAGTTTGCCTAATAGTCACAAATATCAATCCTATTGGTGACTACGTATTTGTTTCTTCCTAAAATTATATATTCAACCTAGATGCAGTTAATAATGTCTAATCCTATCACTCACTCTATACTTTGCCTGATTTCCTAATGTCTCTATTGATGTCTGTTTTCCTAAATATTTTCCCCAGTTCACCATGTGAGTGACTCTTCACATGTGATGATATTTACTTTCACTCTCTAAGCGAAACCCTATTGATAAAGAATTTTTGGTCCAAATCCTGTACTCACTCTTCTTCTGAAAGCTACTGACTATCTTACTAATCTTACTGAGTTTCCCTGTTTGAGTGGAAGTTCTCTTTTCCATTCAATCATCCAAGGTACAAGGTCCTATGCCATTGATTATCGATTTATCTGAGACATATATGCGGAACATAATTCAAAGCTAAGTATCACAATCAACAGCTCAATGCCCTTCTGAGCTTCAAATCTTACCTAGATTTCTGTTTTCATACTTATATTTTATGTCTATGTTTTAGTAAATATCACAGGTTCCCAATACCATTATTCATCCAGCAGAATGATTCCTAACCCAAATCAAACATGTTATTAAACCCTAAACACACACTGTTCCCACAATCTAACTTAACAAAAGACCAGGGACAGTGTTGGTCTTACAATACAGGAATGTAGGGGATATTCCATATGCTGAAAAACTCAAAGGTCCATGCAGATGTGATCCCTGGAGAAGATATAGGCAGCTATGAAGGACCTTAAAGAGCAAAACTCATCTTCCATTGCAAACAACCTGGTCAGGATGAAGGGTTGTATCTTAATGAGCCTCTCTGTTCTCAATGTAGAGAAAATGGACCAAACCAGGCCTGTGTGGAGAGCTGTTCCTGGGTGCCTATGGTTGATTCACCATTCTAACTTGTGAAAGTGTCACAGGAAGTAGGGGCAGCCTCTATCTCATGGGACCCTTGGAAGCAACTGTTAGGACAAAGTGATTGCCAAGGCAGTGTCCTCATTCACTACCTGAAGTAAGTGATCTCACCTCTCTTCCTTGGTGATGGAACTCTCTGAACTTGTGTGCAGAAGCCAGGCAACCAGAGCCAGTCCCAGTCCCAGTCCCATTGAGGTCACTTGTTTGGATTTACCAAGGACAGAATCAGTGTTTCCTGGAACCTACTGATGTGAGGATGGCCGAATGCCAGGAGAGCTTTGTAGAGGGGCCTTTCCTGAGAAAAAGGTACTTTCCCATTTCTGGCTCCTGACAACGTCACAGATTTGGCCAAGGAGACCATATCTGAGACAGGACAGGCCATTTGGGGGTACATAGTATGGCCTACCAGTCAGACGACACTCAGGATAGTCACAGAATTACTTGGGGGAAGGAGGTGTCTTTGTGGGTGTGGGAGTGAGTGTGTGGTTTTTTCTCATGTTCTGAGAATAAGTAGGAAAGGCAGTTTGTTGGGTTTGGAGTGGACTGTGTCTAGTAATTCCTTTGACAATGTGAGTGTTTCTATATCTGTGTAACTCTCTGTGTCCGTGGTTGTATTCATTAGAAAAGAGAATTCATCTATGGATGTGTCCTGTCTAGTAGAAAGAATTCCAGCATTTATCCTGCCTAATTTATGAATGGACTGTGACTTGCCTTATCAATGGGCAACACGTACTATCTTCCTAAGTTCCTGTTTTCTTTCTGAATCTGGCCACTCTCCAGAGTAGGCTCATGGTTTTTTGTCCAAGTTATGTACCACCTCCAACCTCTGTGACATGGCCAATGTATTCTATAGCTGAAAGGAAAGGGAGCATCTCAGAAAACTCAGATATCAGTGTGACAAGGAAAGTCTCAGTGGAGAAAACCGGCTTTGGGCCTTTTGCTTCCCTATTCCTCTGTTGCCCTGAATGTCAGGAAGGTCTTTGCCTCAGGCCACCCCTTTGTGAATCCTGAAGAAAACAGTTTTCAAATGGAAATGAATGGGCATCACCTGTGGCTGTTTGCTAAAATGCTTTGAGAGATATGTGTGTGAATCAGCCTCTTGGCCGTGTGTGAGGCTGTGTCTTAGATATTCAGCGCCTAATGGATCTTAAGAAAGATCCCATGTGTTCATCCAAAACCAAAATGTCTAAAAAATCAGTCATTGTAGATGAAGTTTATTGCCTTTCTCTGTTAGGTTCCTGACCTCCAACAAGTGAATTTGGGGATCCTTTGAATTAATCGAGTTCTTCAAAGCCCTGCAGAGGCTAGCCCATATGTGCTTGGGTTTTCTAATGAATCCAAATCACATAAAGAATCTATACATGACAGTCAGTAGGCCTCAAATTGGAGAAGCAGAGCAGTATTAGTGGCAGGCCTATTAAATCACTCCTTGTTTACAGGAAGGGTGTCCAGGTCACACTGACTTTAGGCAAATGAGGGCAAGTTAGATTATTTCAGACTCTGTCTTGTGCTTTACCCCTCATGGAAACCTCCAGCCAGAGGTAATGATGAGTGTCTATATGGAAGAAGATGAGGGCAATGTGGGAGTGTTTTGGATTTAATTGTGGTCATTTATTTGGCTGTTGGAAGATAAGACTGGGTCCACCTGGGCTTTAACTCGGGTTTGATTCACCTTAGAGACTGAGTTCTGGAACTGACCTCAGAGAAGTATTCACATGAATTGTGTTGGGATTTTAGGAGGCCACGCATTAGACTTGCCCTTTGAAACTGAGATCTAAGCCCAGGGTGGCTTTCCACAAAGCACTGAGAATGTCAGCCAGGATATACCCGGATTTTATTCTGAAAGACTTGGCAGGCATATTTGAGAGTCAAAACACCCATGGACCTCACATTGTAGACCTCAATGGGCCTGGCCTCATGTGACCTTTAGGCCACTCTTTGGGAAGCATTGCCTGTGAGAGTTCTCCAGATCTTTCATTGAAATGAGCTTCCACAACATTTAATGGTTCATGAATGAATTGAAACCCACTGTGGCTCCAAATTCCTCTTTGAAAAATGGCTAGATAAATACCATGAAATTTTGAAAATTCCCATGACCAGGTGGCACTGGAGAACAGTTAGATCTCCTGATGCTCATCATGAGTGTACCAGACTGGGCCTTGATTTACTGGGTTTCATGAAAATGGCATAGAACAGAGATGCCAGTAAGTTGGAACCTTCTGAGTAGTGCGCCTTGAGCAGTTGTGGGCAGGTGTGTGACAAAACATCTGTGGTGGGGCCATGTGGATCTGCCATTGGCTTCCAAATAGCATGTGATTGACTTGCAGCAGCCAGCAGACCCATTTATGTAAAGGCACCTTGTTATATAGAGAGGTTTCAGGGCAATGTTCAGAATTGGGTTGCAATGGAAAAGGGGGCAATGTAGCAAGCAATGAGTGATAGAAGCCTGGATGGTGCATTCTCCTGCAGACTCTAACCCACCACAAGTGACAGAACTCCCTGCAGCACTGTGTCCCAGTTGAACTCCTTGTATTTTGTAAAGCAAATATCAAACTCACTGTGCAGCAGCAAGAAACACCACGAAAAGTGGAGGATGACCAAATGTCTTCACAGCGACACGGGGAGACACTAAGCCCCCAGTGGCCACAGTTTACCTACAAAGAGAGAATTCAGCACTGCTGCCCCATGTTCATTGGAAAATAAGAAAACATGTCGTCCAGGTCACATAGATGCAGACCCATCTTTGATGGTCTCACTAGAAAGAAAGCTAAAACTTCTGACAACAACTTATATTTCAAGTGCCCAATCTCACATGCAGTTTCTCAAACAGTCTTTAGGCCAGAATAGCTCCATGTTGGCGTTGTGTTTACCATGTCGCTTGCTTTTGGAAACTCCTCTACCATCTCGAAGTTTGTGAACTCCTGAGCATTTTCCATTCCAGACATGTATTCACAAATTTTCTAACTCTTCTCCTCTAATTGTGTCTTCCTTGGAGCGAAGGTAATGTCAAGGCATTGTTCTGGATCAGAGTGGGAAGTTTTGGGTTGCACATATTTGCACACACATTTGATACAATTTCCAATTTTCCATTCAAAATACAGAATCCCTGACACTATCCCATACCCTACTTGACTCTGGCTACTAATCCTAATATGATGGAGAAAAATAACACAAACAGAATATAAATACAAGCAGTTCAAAGGAGGCATGATGTATATTTGGACTTGCCTTTTACATGATAAAGTTTATGTGTTATAAATCTAGTCAATTTTTAATTAAATAGTTCTCCATGTGTTTTTAAAGTTCAAAATATGTGTATTACTGACTCCCTTTCTCTGTAGCCTATTCAACATATGTATTTTTATATGCACATACTGAAAGCTACCTGGTATCACACCTACATTTTTGTGAGGTGGCTTCCTCAGCAAATACAAATTGTGAGAAGAGATCACTCCTCCTAAACGCTTTGGAACTGAATATTCAACCTATGAGTGAGCTTCCTAGTTGAACAAAATTATACATAAATCCATATTCTGTAAAATATATATTTTTGCATTTGTGGATGATATATATTTCATGATGGATTTCGATTGGCATATATTACTACATTTTAAAGTCTGTGTGTGTGTTTTGTGTGTGTGTGTGTGTGTGTGTATATATATATATATATATATATATATAGTCTCCATATTTTTCAAAATATGAAATATTTGTGTCTTATTTAGAGTCCCAAAATTCATTCATGTTCATGTATGTGGATTTATAATAAAATTTTCACAAGATTATTCTCAGAAATATTCATCCACCTGAAGTACATATTTGTTTCCTAGTACTGAAAACTAACTACAGTGATTGGTGCCTTCAAATCCTAATATTTCTACAGTAACTGAACCAGTTTAACATCAATGCATGTAGAATTCTATTGGACGTGTTGTGTATTTTGACGTTCGTTTTTATTCCACAGTGGTACATTACTCTTTCTTACGTTTATGGACATCATAGGACATATATTTCATCAAAAATTTCGCAAATTTATAGGCATTTGTTTCACTTTCAATCGCTTCCTGCTTCAGAACACATGTATTCCTCCAGGTTTCTTGACTGGTCTTTTCATGAGACTTCTTTCCAAACAAATTATTTTCGATTTTCATAATCAATTTCAAGCAAAGTCACACACTTTTCATGATAAACCAAAATCCTCATATTTCCATTAGATGTATAATGGGTTGGAATGAATGATTGTATATTAATATAAGATTTCTTATTTGTTTTCAAATTTATTTCAATCTATTATTTCAAGTTGAAACCAGTTTTATTATTTATTCACAGTATGGTCTATTCATGCATTTCCTCTGTATTCATAGACACAGGGTGCACCTTTTTGTAGCCCCAATACAAATTTATACATCTTCAAAATATTGCTTCCAGAAATGGTGGAAGAAATACTCATGTCACCTGATCTACATATACATTTCATCACAGTAATATTCTAGACACAAAATTCAAAGGTCACACTTATGATTCTACAAAATCCTAAATAGAAAGTGAACATGGATTACTAAAAACATCCATGTCCAGGGTGCCTTATGCTCTCAAATGTCAATCCGATTGGTGACTACATATTTGTTTCTTCCTAAGATTATATGTTTAACCTCAACCCTGTTGAAAATATCTAATCCTATCACTCACTTTATACTTTGCCTGATTTCCTAATGTCTCTATTGATATCTGCATTCCTACATATTTTCCCCACTTCATCATTGTTAGAGACCCTTCACATGTGCTGTTATTGAAATTCACTCTCTAACCGAAACCCTATTGCTAAATAACTTTTGGTCCAAATCCTATACTCATTGTTCTTCCGATACTTACCGACTATCTTCCTGATCCTACTGACTATCTCTGTTTGAGGGGATGTTCTCTTCTACATTCAATCATCCAAGGTACAAGTTCCTTTGCCATTGTATATCAATTTATCTGAGATACCTGTGCAGAACTTAATTCAAGCTAAGTAATCCAATCAAGGACCCAATGACTTTCTGGACTTCAAATCTTACCTGGATTTCTGTTTTCATACTTATATTTCACCTATATATTCTTGTAAGTATTGCAGTTACCCAATACCATTATACATCCCGTAGAATGATTCCTAACCCAAATCGAACTGGTTATTAAGCATAACCATACACTGTTCCCTCAATATAACATTACAGAAGAGCTGGAACAGAGTTGGTCTTACAATGCAGGGATGGAGGGGATCTTCCACCTACTTAGAACCTCAATGGTCCATGCAGAAATTATCCCTGGAAAACATGTAGGCAGGTATGAAGGACCTGAGAGAGCAAAGGTCATCTTCCATGGCAAACAGCCTGGTCAGGATGAAGGGTTGTGTCTGAATCAGCCTCTCTCTTCTTAATGTAGAGAAGATGGACCAAACCAAGCCTGTGTGGAGAGCTGTTCCTGGGTGACTATGGTTGATATACCATTCTAACTTGTAAAAATGTCACAGGAATTGGGGCAGCATCCATCTCATGGGACCCTTGGAAGCAACTGTTAGGGCAAAGTAGTTGCCAAGGCAGTGACCTCATTCAGTTCCTGAAAAAAGTGACCTCACCTCACTTCCTTTGTAGTGGAACTCTCTTAACTTGGGAACCAGGAAGCTAGGCCCCCAGAGCCAGTGCCAGTCCCAGTTGGCACACTTGATTGGATTTACCAAGGACAGAGTCAGTCTTTATTGGTACCAACTGATGTGAGGATGGCCAAATGCCAGGAAAGCTATGAAGACAGGTGTTTCCTGAGAAAGCAGGTAGTTGTTCTGGCAAAGACACCAAATCTGAGAAAGTACAGGCCATTTCGGGGGAACATGGTATGGCCCACCAGTCATAGGAAACTCCGGATAATCAAAGACCTACTTCTGGGAAGGAGGTGCTTTGTGGGTGTGGGTGTGAGTTTGTGGTTTTGTCTCATGTTCTGAGAATAGGTAGGGATGGTGGATTGTTTGTTTTTGAGTGGATTGTTTCTAGAAAGTCGTTTGACATGGCGAGGGTTTCTAAAAGTGTATCCCACTGTGTCCGTGGTTGTTGACATTTGAAAAGAGAATGCATCAATGGAAGTGCCCTGTCTAGTAGAAAGCTACCCAGCATTCATCCTGCGCAATTGATGAATGGACTGCAGCTTGCCTTATGAATGGACAACACCTACTATCTTCCTAAGCTCCAGTTTTCTTCCTGAATTCTGGCCACTCTCCGGAATAGTCTCATGGTTTGGTGTCCAAGATATGTACCGCCTCCAAGCTTTGTTACATGGCCATGTACTGAATAGCTGAAGGCAATGGGAGCATCTCAGAAAACTCAGATATCAGTGTGACCAGTAAAGTCTCAGTGGAGAAACCCTGCTTTCTGCCTTTTGCTAACCTTTTGTTCTGTTGCCCTGAATGTCAGGAATTTCTTTGCCTCAGGCAACCCCTTTGTAAAGCCTGAAGAAAACAGTTTTCAAATGAAAATGAATGGGCATCACCTGTGGCTGTTTGCTTAATTGCTTCAAAAGGGATGTGTCTGAATCAGCCCCTTGGCCCTATGTGAGGCTGGGGCTTAGATTCTCGGCACCTGACAGATCTACAGAAAGATCCCATCTCTGAATCCAAAACCAAAATGGCCATAAGAGCAGTCAATGTGGATGAAGTCTCTTGCCTTCCTCTGTAAGTCCTGACCTCTATCAAGTGAGAATAGATATCATTTGGGTCAAATGAGTTTTTCAAAGCCCTGAAGAGGCTAATGCATAGGTGCTTGGATTTTCTCATGACTCCAATTCACACAAAGAATTTATACTCAACAATCAGTACAGTCAAAATGGAGAAGCAGAGCAGTATTAAGGGCAGGCCTATTTGATCACTCCTGGTTCACAGGAAGGGTGTCCAGGCCACCCTGACTTTAGGCAATTGAGGGGTAAGTGAGCTTATTTTGGACACTGTCTTGGGCTGCATCCCTCATGAAAACCTGCAGCAAGAGGTTATGATGAGTGTCTCTATGGCAGAAGATGAGGGTCATGTGGGAGTGTTTTGGTTTCAATTGCGGTCATTTGTGTGGCAGTGGAATAGGCCACTAATGAGATTCGCCCTTCTAAACTGAGATCTAGCTCACTCCTTGGGAAAAATTGCCTGTGAGAGTTCTCCAGATCTTTTATTGAAATGAGCTTCCTCACCATTTAATGGTTCCTGAATGAATTGAAACCCACAGTGCTTCCAACTTCATCCTTGAAAAGTGGCTACATAAATACCATGAATTTTTTGCCATTCCAATGACCAGGTGGCACTGGAGAACCTTTGATGTCCTTTTGCTCATCATGAGTGTACCAGATAGTGCCTTGATTGTCTGGGTTTCATGAAAATGGTGTAGAACAGAAATGCCAGTAACTTGTAGCCTACTGAATAGTGGTGTGTGTGCAGGTGGTGTGCAGGTGTGTGATAAAACATCTCTTGTGGGGCCATGTGGATCTGCCATTACTTCCAAAGGGCTTGAGACTGACATGATGCATCCAGCAGAACCTTATATGTCTGAAACCTCTCCATGTAAAGGCATCTTTTTATATGGAGATTTTCAGGGCAATGTTCAGAATCAGGTTGCTATGATCAAGGGGGCAATCTATGTGGGATAGAATCCTGGTTGGTGAATTCTCCTGCAGACCCTGACCCACCATACATGACAGAACTCCCTCCAGCACTGGGTCTCAGTTGAACTCATTTTATTTAGTGAAACAAATACCAAACTCCCAGTGCAGCAGCAAGAAACACCATGAAAAGTGGAGGATGAACAAATGGCTTCACAGTCCACACGGGGAGACACTTAGCCTTCAGTGGCCACAGTTTACCTACAAAGAGTGAATTCAGCACTGCCGCCTCATGTCTTTTGGAAAATAAGAAACCATGTTCTCCAGGTTACATAGATGCAGACACAGCTTTGATGCTTTGACTAGAAATGAAGCTAAAGCTCCTGACAAAAACATATATTTCAAGGATCTTCTAGCTTTCAGAGTCTGTGTTGAAATATCAGCTGTTATCCTGATTGCTTTACCCCTAAATGTAATCTGCTTCCTTTCAATTGTAGCTTTTAAAATTCTCTCTTTATTCTGTACGTTGGGTATCTTCATTATAATGCGTCTAGGTGTGGATCTCTTATGATTTTGCACATTCGGCGTCCTGTTGGCTTCTAGGACTTGGGAGTCTGTCTCATTCTTCAAGTCTGGGAAGTTTTCTCGTATTATTTCATTAAATACATTGCTCATTCTTTTGGTTTGGACCTCTATACCTTCCTGTATCCCAATGACTCTTAAGTTTGGTCTCTTTATGTTATCCCATATTTCACGGATGTTCTGTTCATGGTTTCTTAACAGTCTTGCTGAGCTGTCTATGTTCTTTTCAAGTTGAAATACTTTGTCTTCATTGTCTGATGTTCTATCTTCTAAGTGTTCTACTCTGATGGTAGTGTTCTCAATTGAGTTTTTAAGTTGTTTTATTGCTTCCTGCATTTCTAGGATTTCTGTTTGTCATTTTTTACAACTTCTATCTCCCTGTATAATTGATCTTTTGCTTCTTGGATTTGTTTGTGTAATTCATTGTCGAAGTGATCTTTCATTGTCTGATTTTGCTGTCTAATGTCTTCCTTGAGACTCGAGATTATCTGAAGCATGTATATCCTGAGTTTTTTATCTGACATTCCATCTGCTGCAGCTATTACCTCTTCTAAAGTTGTGTTGACCTGCATTGCTTGTGGTCCTTTTTTCTTTGTCTTTTCATACGGCTCGCGTTTCTTTCTGCTTGGTGAAACTGTTGTGATTTTGAAATTTTCCCCCTATATATTTATATTGCTCTTGTATATTTGAAAAGTCTTCCTTGCAGGTGCGGGGTGTGGCTGTTGTGCTCTTCCAATTGGGGTGATCTATCTACCATGCTGATGGGCCGCTGGGCCTGTTCTCCTGATCGGTCGCAGGTCTGCCTACCCTGCAGGCGCGGGAAGCGGCTCTGCTAAGCCCCTCCTCTAATTGGTGTGACGTGTGTACCACACCCATGGAGCCCTGGGGTGTTCTGCCAGTCGGTCTCAGGTCTGCCTACCTTAGAGGCGCGGGCGGCGGCTCTGCTCTGCCCCTACTCCAATTGGGGTGACGTGACTACCATGCCGGCGGGTGGGTGGGCCTGTTCTGCCGTCGGTCGCAGGTCTGCCTGCCTTACGGGCATGGGCGATGGATCTGCTCTGCCCCTACTCCAAATGGGGTGAAGTGTCTGCCGCGCTGGCAGGCCGCTGGGCCTCTTCTGCTGGTCGGGTGCAGATTTGTCTACCTTGAGGGCGCGGGTGGTGGCTCTGCTCTGCCGCTACTCCAATTGGGGTGTCGTGACTACGAAGCCGGCAGGTTGCTGGGCCTGTTCCGGGCACCATGGGCAAAGACTCTGCTCTGCGCCTACTCCTATTGGGGTTATGTGACTACCATGCCGGTGGGCCACTTGGATTGTACTAGGTGCTGGAGAAGGCTCTGCTCTGCAATTACTCCAATTGAGGTGACGTGACTACCATGCCTGCTGGTCGCTAGGCCTGTTCTGGGCACCTGTGGTGGCTCTCCTCTGCCTCTATTCCAATTGGAGTGAAGTGAGTATCATGCAGGTGTGTCACTGGGCCTGTTCCAGGCATGGGCAGCGGCTCTGCTCTGCCCCTCTGGCTTGATGACAAAGTGAGAGAGACTCGAGTGTTTCTGACTCACTTTCTTTACCAGGAGACCAACTGTTTCTGTCACCGCTGGTATTAATGAAGTTATCTCCTCCGCTGCTTTCTGATGACATCAGATCTCTGCCATGTTGGTATCCCATGCAAAAGGCAGCATTTCGTTCCCTTTGCTGGGTGACCAAAGCAATGGGTGAGTCCTGACTTGCCCTCACAAGCCTCGTCTCAATCCTGTTGCCACTGCCTATGAAGGCTCGGTTGATATTTACCTCCACATTATTCAGCAAGACCCGGACCGGGAAGCAGTTTCCACGGGTTCTTGATCCCTGGGCCAGATCAGTTCAGGGAGGCCAAATTTGGCCGCTCTGGGCTCAGTGTATGTTCTAATAGGAGCAGGCTCCAAGACGCAGTTTCTGCGGGTTCTTTAGCACTGAGCCTGAGTAATTTGTCTGCGAAGCAAAGGTGAATGGAATCCTGAAATTACCTGTTCTATAGCTGAATGAGCTGCGATCAGTCGAAAACAGGGATGGTGACGTCAGCTCTTCAAGATGGTGGACGCTGGCTTCCTCTGTGGTCTGACTGGTATGGAGAACGGAATTGGACCACATCCATCCCCGTCTCAATCCCAGAATTCAGCACTGAGCACAGTAATTGCATAGCGGGCAGGAGCCCATAGAATCCGCACCACTGTATATTTGCGATGCTATTTCGTCTTTTCCCAGTGCGCGCCACACACTCTAGCTGCAGGGCAATTTGCTGAATAAGCAGCATGACCCTCCGTGCGGAAAAATCACTCGCGTTTGAGCCCCCGTAGCTGATCCTCGTGAGATGGATATATGTCCACTAGGTTTTGGAGCACCCCAAATTTGCTGGAAATTCCTAACAAGATAGGTTTTAGCCGTTCTAACTCGTCATTTTCCCGCACAGTGACGTGGTACATGGGGGTAATGCACTCCATGCGCTGCCATCATGTGATCCCCCAAAGTTAGTTTTCAGTAGAAGGAAAAAAATATGTATTTCAGGTGGAGGAATATTTCTGAGAATAATCTTGTGAAAAGTTGATTATAAATCCACATACATGAATATGAATGAATTTAGGGAGGGTATAAAAAGAAAAATATACTAAATATTTTGAAAAATCTGGAGAGTGAATATATATATATATATATATATATATATATATATATATATATATATATATATACACACACACAGACACACACACACACAGACATTAAAAAGTAGCATTATGTATGTGAATTGAAATTCACCATGAAATATATATCATCCACAGATCCAAAAATATTCATTTAAATGTACATGGATTCATGTTGTTTAAATGAAAAGCTCACCCATATGTTGAATTTTCAGTTCCAACAGCGTTAAGTAGGAGTGATCTCTTCTCACAATTTGTATCTGCCAAGCCAGCCACCTCACCAAATGTACGACTGATACCAGGTAGAATTCTGTATGTGCTTATAAAAATACATGTGATGAATAGGCTACAGAGAAAGGGAGACAGTTATTCACATATTTGTTAACTTTGAAAACACATGGAGAACTATTTCAATTAAAATTCGCTAGATTTATAACACCTACAATTTATCATACGAAAGGCAAGTCCAATTATACACCATGCCTCCTGTGAACCTCTTGTATTTGTATTCTGTTTGGGTTATTATTCTCCATCAAATTAGGATAAGAAGTCAAAGCCTAGTAGGGCATGTGTTAGTGTCAGGGATTCAGTATTTCGAATGGAAAATTGGAAAATGTATCCAATGTGTATGCAAATATGTGCTACACAAAAATCTTCCCACTCTCATTCAGAATAACGCCTTGACATTACCTTCGCCGTACATAAGACACAATTAGAGGAGAACATTTAGAAAAGCTTTGAATACATATGTGGAATGGAAAATGCTCAGAAGTTCACAAATTTGGAGTTGGTAGAGGAGTTTCCAAAAGTAAGGGACAGGGTAATCACTCCAAAAACATGAATTTATGCCAGCCTAACATCTGAAGAAACTGCCTGTGAGGTTGGGCAATGAAATATATGCTGTTGTCAGAAGCATTAGCTTCATATGTAGTGAGACCATCAAATCTGGTTCTGCATCTATGTGACCTGGATGACATGGTTTCTTATTTTCCAATAAACATGAGGCAGCAGTGCTGAATTTTCTATTTGTAGGTATACTGTGGCCACTGGATTCTAGGTGTCTCCCCGTGTGGACTGTAAATTCATTTGGTCATCCTCCACTTTCGTGGTGTTTCTTGCTGCTGCACTGGGAGTTTGGTATTTGCTTCATTAAATACAAGGGTTCACCTGGGACACAGTGCTGAAGTGAGTTCTGTCAAGTGTGGTGTGTCGAGTTCTGCAGGAGAATGCACCAACCAGGCTTCTATCCCACATAACTTGCCCTATTGACCATAGCATCCTGATTCTGACCATTGCCCTGAAACCTCTCCATATAACAATATGCTTTTACATATAAGGTTCTACTGACTGCAAAATGTCAGTCACAATCCATTTGGAAGCCAATGGCAGATCCACATGCCCCCACCACAGATGTTTTATCACACACCTGCCAACCACTGCTCTAGAACAACTACTCAGCAAGATCCAACTTACTGGAATCTCTGTTCTACACCATTTTCATAAAACCCAGTCAATCAAGGCACTGTCCTGTATACTCATGATCAGCAAGAGGACATCCAAATGTTCTCCAGTGCTACCCGGTCATGGGAATTTCAAAAATTTCATGATATTGATATAGCCAATTTTCAAGGATGAAGTTGGAGGCACTGTGGATTTCAATTCACTCAGAAACCATTAAATGAAAACTCTGGAGAATTCTTACAGGCAAGGCTTCCAAAAGTGGCCAAAAGTCAGATTAAGCCAGGCCCATTGAGGTCTACAAAGTATGGTCCATGTGTGTTTTGACTCTCAAATATGGCTGCCAAGTCTTTAAGAATAATATCATGTGTTATCCTGGCTGAGATTCCCTGTGCTCTGTGGAAAGTCAACTAGGGCCTAGATGTCACTTTCCAAAGGCAACTCTCATGCATGGCCATCTAAAATTCCAACACAATTCCTGGCAATAATTCTCTGAGATCAGTAAAAGAACTCAGTCTCTAAGGGGAATCACACCAGAGTGCAAGCCTAGGTGGACCCAGTGATCTCTTCCAACCGCCAGACAAATGTCCACAATTAAAACCAAAACACTATCACATGGCCCTCATCTTCTTCCATATAGACACTCATTATATCCTCTGGCTGGAGGTTTCCATAAGGGATGCAGCCCACGACAGTGTCCAAAATAAGCTCCTTGCACCGCATTTGCCTAAAGTAAGGGTGGCCTGGACTCTCTTCCTGTGAACCAGGAGTAATCAAATAGGCCTACCTTTAATATTGCTTGGCTTCTCCAACTTGAGGCCTTCTAGCTTTGGGGTTTAGATTCATTAAGTGAATTGGAGTCATGATAATCAAGCACCTATGGCCTAGCCTCTGCAGGGCTTTGAAGAACTCATTTGACCCAAAGAATCCCTATTCTCACTTGATGGATATCTGGAACCTACCAGAGGAAGGCAAGAGAGTTCATCAACAATATCTGATCTTTTTGCCATTTTGGTTTTGGATGCACGCATGGGATCTATCTTTAGATCCATCAGGTGATGAGAATCTAAGCCACAGCGTCACACAGGGCCAACAGGCTGATTCAGACATATCCCAATCCTAAGCAATTAAGCAAAGAGCCACAGGTGATGCCCATTCATTTCCATTTGAAAACTGTTTTCTTCAGGGTTCACAAAGTGGTGGCTTGAGGCAAAAAACTTCCTGACATTCAACAGAACAATAGTTAAGCAAAAGGACCAAAGCAGGGTTTCTCCACTGAGACTTTCCTGGTCAACAGATATCTGAGATTTCTGAGATGCTAGCCATTTCCTTCAGCTATCCAGTACATAGCCATGTCACAGATCTTGGAGGTGGTACAAATCTTGGACACAAAACCATGATACTATTCTGGAGAGTGGGCTGAATTGAGAGAGAAAACAGGAAATTAGGAAGCTTGTAGGTGTTGCCCATCCATAAGGCAAGCCAGAGTCCACTCATGAATTGGGCAGGATGAATGCTGGGAAGCTTTCTACTAGACAGGACACATCCATTGATGCATTGTCTTTTCTAATGTCTACAACAATGGACTCAGTGGGATACACACACATAGAAACACTCACCTTGTCAAAGGACTTAATAGAAATATTCCACACCATACCAAACAAACCGCCTTTCCTACCTATTCTCAGAAAATGATCCACTACCTGCTTTCTCAGGGAAAGCCCCTCTTCAGAGGTTTCCTGGCATTTGGACATCCTCACATCTGTAGGTACCAAGAAAGACTGACTCTGTCCTTGGTAATTCCAAACATGTGAGACCACTGGGACTAGAACAGGGACTGTCTCTGGGTGCCTGGCTTCCTGGATCCCAAGTTCAGAGAGTTCCCTCACCAAGGAAGTGAGGTGAGATCACTTTCTTCAGGATCTGAATGATGTCACTGCCTTGGCAACCACTTTGTTGCTTCCAAAAGTACCATGAGGTGGAGGCTGCCCCGATTTTCATGTGGCACTTTCTCTAGTTAGAATGTTATATCAACCATAAGCTCCCGGGAACAGCTTCCACACAGGACTGGTTTGGTCCATGTTCTATACATTAAGAAGAGAGAGAATGATTCAGACACAACCCTTCATCCTGACCAGGATGATTGCCATGGAAGTTGACTTTTGCTTTCTGAGGTACTTCATAGCTGCCTTCATCTTCACCAGGGATTATTTCTGCATGAACATTTGAGTTTCTCAGCAGGTGAAGATCCCCTAGATTCCTGTAGTTTAATACCCACACTGTTCCTGCTCTCCTGCAAAGTTAGTGTATGGTTAGGGTTAATAATATTTTCGATTTGGGTTAGGAATCATTCTGCAGGATGAATAATGGGATTGGGAACCTGTGATATTTATAAGAATATATAGGTGAAATATATGTATAAAAACGGGAATCTAAGAAAGATTTGAAGCCCAGAAGGGCATTGGGCCCTTGGTTTGGATACTTAGTGTTGAATAATGTTCTGTACAATTGTCTCAGTTAAATCGAAATACAATGGCATAGGACCTTGTACCTTGGATGATTGAATGTAGAAGAGAACATCCAGTCAAAAAGGGATAGTTGGTAGGATTAGGAAGATAGTCAGTAGGTTTAGGAAGAAGAGTGAGTATATGATTTGGAAAAAAAAGCTTCTTTAGCAATAGGGTTTTGTTTAGAGAGTGAATGTAAATGTCAGCACATGTGAAGAGTAAGCCAAAATGATGAACTGGGGAAAATATGTAGGAAAGCAGGTGTCAATAGAGACATTACTAAATCAGGCAAAGTATAAAGTGAGGGATAGGATTAGACATTTTCAACAGGCTTGAGTTTGAATATATAATCATAGGAAAAAACAAATATGTCGTCATGAATGGGAATGACATTTGAGAGCATTAGGCAACCTGGACATGGATGCTATTAGTTATCAACATTCACTTTCCTTTTAGGCTTTGGTACAATCATAAGTGTGATATTTTATTTGTTTGTTGTTCAGAATATTACTGTGATAAAATGTATATGTAGATCTGGTGACATGAGTATTTCTTTCACCATTTCTGGGAGCAATAATTTGAAGACGCATACATTAGTATTAGGGGCACAAAGAGGTGTAACCTCTGTCTATGAATATAGAGATAATGCATGAATAGACCATACTATGAATAAATAACATAACTGATTCCACTTTAAATAATGGATTGAAATGACATGTGAAAATATATAAGAAATCTTATATTGATATACAATCATTCATTCCAACCAGTTATATATCTAATGGTAATATTAGGATTATGATTTATGATGAATGGTGTTTGAGTTTTGCTTTATAAGTGATGATGTTAAACGAAAGTAATGTGTTTGGAAAGAAGTCTCATGAAAAGACCAGTCAAGAAACATGGAGGAATGCATGTGTTCTGAATCAGGAAGTGATTGATCGTGAAACAAATGCCTATAAATTTTCTAATTTGTGACTGAAATATATATCCTATGATGTGGATAAACTGAAGACATAGTAACGTACAAGTGTTGAATAAAAATGAAAGTCAAAATACACATCATGTCCCCTAGGAATCTACTTGCATTGATTTTAAACTGGCTAAGTAAATGTAGAAATAATAGGGTTTGTATGCACCATTCACTGAATTTAGTTTTCAGTACTAGGAAACAATATGTATTGCAGGTGGATGATTATTATGAGAATAATCTTGTGGAAAGTTGATTATAAATCCACAGATATGAATATGAATGAATTTAGGGAGTGTATAATAAGACACATATATTTCATATTTTGAAAAATCTGAAGAGTGTGTATATATATATATATATATATATATATATATATATATATATTTATATATATATACAAACACGCACATGCACAGATATTAAAAAGTAGCAATACAGGAGATCCATTATGAAGGCAGGCATGGAGAAATCAAGTCTCTGATCTCTTCAGCTGCACGGGCATAGGAAGTCATAAACTGTCTAAATGCTGTTTGCTCAGAATCACTAGGCAATGTTGACCTGTTGTGAATCTGGGGCGAACAGTCTGGGCCCCTCAGAACACACACAGAGCCCGGATTGGCTGCATTCAAGCTTAGATTCGTCTGGTTTTTGTGACTCAGCACTAACATTCCCGCTGAAATAACTGGTTGGGCTTTCTGAATTGACAGAGTTAAAAGACAACTGAGCCTTCATAGGCAGTGGCCACAGGATTGAAATGGGGCTTGGGAGAGATAGTCAGGACCCACCCATTGCATTGGTCACCCAGCAAAGGGAACAAACGGTCACCATTTTAATGGGATACCACCATGGCATAGAACTGACATTACAGGCGGAGGAGATAACTTCATTGAAACCAACGCGACAAGTGTGTAATCCCATTGCCATCTCTCTCAACACCACGGGGAAACCTCAAGGGCCCCTCCCAGCTCTCCCAGGAGCACGATAGCCAGACCTAGGGAAACTGGATTGGCTCGGGACTTGCGGCGTGGAATTCTCGGCTACCACTCCCACCAGTGCTGACAATTGAGGTCTCTTACACCACCTACCAGGGGCATGGCTCCCGGAAGACAGGAAAATTCGCTGGCGGTTCTCAGGACAAAGCTCTACAAACTTAGGGTCTGAGGGAAGCAAACAGGGAGAGTGTGCCCAGGCGTTCATTAAAACAGGGCTACCAGGAGCAGAGGCCTGGTGTGTAACCAGTATTGTGGTGAGCGTCAAAGGTGAGCGGGGCCTGGCTTGAGGAAGCACAAGAGAAGGCCCTAGGCACTCAGGATTGGAGACCCGCCGAGTCTGGGAGGAAGAGCTGCTGCACAGTGATTTGTTCCCACTTATTTAGAGGAGAAGCTTGGCCCAGTGCACACAGCTCCACCTACTGGAAGAGAAGTTAATTGAACTCTAGTACTGCATGTATTATTATTATTATATTATTTGTATGTTTTTCTTTTTCTTTCATTTTCATTTTTGTTGTTGTTCTTTAACTTTTTTAATGTTTTTTATTTTTTTAATTTTTTATTTCATTATTATTATTATTATTTTAAATTTTAATTTTCATTTTTTAATTATCATTATTACTTAAAATTTTCTTTCTTTATTTTCTATTTTTTTCTTTTGTCTTTTCATTTCTTTTCAATTTTATTATACCCCTTCCTTGAATTCTACCTGGATACTCTCATTCTCTTTAGTGACTTCTTCCCTTCCCTTCTAATATCTTTCCTTCCAAGCATCAAATAAATTTATAAGAGTAAGCAGTAACTCAGTAGTCAAACAGAACAAGAAGTAACATGAGCAGCATAAAAAAGCAAGGAAGAAAAAAAGTACAAACAATGAAGGACAGCCTAAATATTCAAGAGCATCTGGAGTCATCAGAAAAATGGTCATATAAAGAACTCAAGGAATACCTTAGACAGATGTAATGGAACATTAAAGAGGATACGAGACAACAAAAACAAACAGTGAAAGAACGCATTGAAAATGAATTACATAAACAGATAAAATAAGAAATTAAGCATCTTTATCAGGAGATAGAGATTATTAGAAAAATCAAACAATAATTCTAGAAATGAAGGAAATGATAAACCAAATTAAAAACTCAATTGAGAGTATCACTAACAGAGTGGAGCAAGTAGAAGACAGAATGTCAGATAATGAAGACAAAATATATCATCTTGAAAAAACTCTATCCAAGAAAGAAATGCTGTAAAAAATTATGAGAAAACATCCAAGAGATATGGGATAACATTAAAAAAACAAACTTATGAGTCATCCCGAAAGAGGAAGGTACAGAGATTCAAACCAAGGGAATGAGTAACCTGCTGAATGAAATAATTAGAGAAAACTTTCCAAAAATAAAAATGGAAACAGATAAACAAATTGTAGATGCTTACAGGACACTGAGCACACAAAATCACAGTAGACCAATGCCAAGACACATTGTTATGAAGATATCCAATATACAAAACAAAGAGAAAATATTAAAACCTACCAGAGAAAGGAGGCAGATTACAATCAGGGGTAAAACAAAAAGGTTAACAATGTTTTTTTTTTTTTTTTATCACAGATGCTGGAAGTGAGAAGATCCTGGAACAACGTACTTCAAACACTGAAAGACAATGGATGCCAACCAAGAATTATGTATCCAGCAAAATTAAGCTTAATGTAAGACAACAAAATAAAAATATTTCATGATAAACAAAAGCTAAAAGAATTTGCAGCCAGAAAACCAGCATTGGAAAGCATCTTGAGCAAAACACTACACGAGGAAGAAATGAAAATCAACAATGTAAACCATCAGTGGGAAGTGCCTCAGTAATGACAGAGGGCGGGAAAAGCTAATCATGGAGAAACAAACTAATTTAAAAAAAAGATATAAGCAAATATGGGTGGCAGTACAAACCATATATTAATAGTAACTCTAAACGTTAATGGCTTAAACTCTCCAATAAAGTGACATAGGCTTGTAACTTGAATTAAAAAAAAACAAATCCAACAATAAGTTGCCTCCAGGGGACACATCTGAATGGAAAAGACATACACAAGCTGAAGGTGAAAGATTGGGAAAATTTATACCATGCACACAGTCCTCGTAACCAAGCAGGGGTGGCCATCCTCCTATAGAATAAAATCGACCTCAAGACTAATTTAATCAAAAGGGATAAGGAAGGACATTATATACTGTTAAAAGAAACCATTCACTGACAAGACATAACAATTATCAATATTCACGCAGCAAATAATGGTGCTGCGACGTTCATTAAACAAATTCTCCTCAAGTTCAAGAATCAAATAGACCACAGTACAATAATTATGGGTGACTTCAACTCACGTCTCTCACCATTGGACAGATCCTCCAAACAAAAGTTGAATAAAGAAATTATAGAACTCAATATCACAATCAATACCCTAGACTTAAGTGACATATATAGAATATATCAACCATCATCAAGTGGATATACTTTTTTCTCAGCAGCACAGGGATCCTTCTCAAAAATAGACCATATGTTTTGCCATAGGGCAACCCTCAGTAAATATAAAGGGGAGGAGATAATACCATGAATTTTTTGTGATCATAATGGAATGAAACTGGAAACCAATGATAAAAGAAAAAAGAAAAAATCATACATTACATGCAAAATGAACAATATGTTACTGAATGATCAATGGGTTACAGAAGACATAAAGGAGGAAATCAAAAAATTCTTAGAGATAAATGAAAATACAGACACAACATATCAGATTCTATGGGACAAAATGAAAGAAGTTTTAAGAGGTAAATTCATCTCCTGGAGGTCATTCCTCAAAAAAAGAAAGAAAAAAAAAAACAACAAATAAATGAGCTCACACTTTATCTCAAAGCCCTAGAAAAGGAAGAGCAAAACAACAGCAAATGTAGCAGAAGGCAAGAAATAATTAAAATCAGAGCGAAATTGAAACAAAAGAAACTATTGAAAAAATTAACAAAACTAAAAGTTGGTTCTTCAAAAAGATAAATAAGATCGACAGACCCTTAGCCATGCTAATGAAGAGAAGAAGAGAGAGAACTCAAATTACTAACATACGGGATGAAAAAGGCAATATCACAACAGATGCAACATAAATACAGAAGAAAATTAGAAATTATTTGGAAACCTGTATTCCAATAAAATAAAAAATAGTGAAGACATTGATAAATTTCTTAAGTCATATGATTTGCCCACACTGAGTCATAAGGGAACACACAATTTAAACAGACCAATATCAATGGATGAAGTAGAAGAAGCAATCAAAAGACTACCAACCAAGAAAAGCCCAGGACCGGATGGGTATACAGCAGAGTTTTACAAAACCTTTAAAGAAGAATTAATACCATTACTTTTCAAGTTATTCAGGAAATAGAAAAACTGGGAGCTCTGCCAAATTCGTTCTATGAGGACAACATCACCCTGATTCTGAAACCAGACAAAGACACCTCAAAGAATGAAAACTACAGACAAATATCTCTGATGAACCTAGATGCAAAAATCCTCATTAAAATTCTGGCGAATTGGATACAAAGGCACATCAAAAAAATTGTGCACCATGATCAACTAGGATTCATCCCTGGGATGCAAGGCTGGTTCAATATATGGAAATTAATAAATGTTATTCACAACATCATTGGACTTAAAGATAAGAACCATATGATCATCTCGATAGACGCAGAAAAAACATTCAACAAAGTAGAGCATTCCTTTATGTTCAAAACATTTTAAAAACTAGGGATAACAGGAACTTACCTCGACATTGTAAAAGCTATCTATGTTAAGCCTCAGGTTAGCATCATTCTGAATGGAGAAAAATTGAAGGCATTCCCTTTAAAATCTGGAACAAGACAGGGATGTCCTCTATCACCACTTCTATTCAATATAGTTCTCGAAAAACTGGCCAGAGCAATTAGAGAGATGAAAGACATTAAAGGCATAAAAATAGGAAAAGAAGAACTTAACTTATCACTATTTGCAGATGACATGATTCTATACATAGAAGACCCAAAAGGGTCTACAGAAAAAACTACTAGAACTAATAAATGAATGCAGCAATGTGGCAGGATAGAAAATCAACATGCATAAATCGAAGGCATTTCTGTATATTAGCGACAAAACTTCTGAAACAAAAATGAGTCAAAACACTGCATTCCCAATTTCCTCAAAATAATTAAATACTAGGGAATCAACCTAACAAAAGAGGTGAAAGATTTATATAATGCAAACTACAGAACCCTAAAAAGAGAAATAGAATAAGATCTTAGAAGATGGAAAAATATACCCCGTTCATGGATAGGAAGAACTAACATCATCAATATGGCTATATTACCAAAAGTTCTCTACAGGTTTAATGCAATGCCAATCAAAATCCCAAAGGAATTTTTTGTAGAAATAGATAAAGCAATTATGAAATTCAAATGGAAAAATAAAAGACCCAGAATAACAAAAGCAATTCTAAGCAGGAAGTGTGAATCAGGCAGTATAGCAATACCAGATTTCAAACTATATTACAGAGCAATTATAATAAAAACAGCATGGTACTGGTACCAAAACAGGGGGGTGGACCAATGGTAAAGAATGGAGGACACAGCGACTAATCCCAAAAGCTACAACTATCTTATATTTGATAAAAGAGCTAATGGCCTGCAATGGAGGAAGGATGGCATCTTCATCAAATGGTGTTGGGTAAACTGGAAATCCATATGCAACAAAATGAAACTGAATCCCCTCCTCTCGCCCTGCACAAAAGTTAACTCAAAGTGGATCAAGGAGCTAGATTCAAATCAGAGTCTCTGCGTCTGATAGAAGAAAAAGTTGGCTCAGATCTACATATTGTGTGGTCAGGCTCCAAATTCCTTAATAGGACACCCATAGAACAAGAGTTAATAACAAGAATCAAGAAATGGGACTTACTTAAACTGAATTTTTTTTTTCTCAGAAAGAGAAACAATAAGAGAGGTAAATATGGAGCCTACATCATGGGAACAAATTTTTAGTCCTCACCCTTCACATGGAGCCCTAATATCTAGAGTATACAAAGTATACAAATAGTATAAAATTAGAAATTAGAAAATTAGACAATAATATAACCAATAACCCAATGGGCCAAGGACCTGAACAGAAACTTCTCAGAGGAGGACATAGAATCAATTAACAAGTACATGAAAAAATGCTCTCCATTTCTAGCAGTAAGAGAAACGCAAATAAAAACCACCCTAAAATACCATCTCAATCCAGTGAGATTGGCAGCCATAATGAAGTCAAACAACAACAAGTGCTGGCGAGGATGTGAGGAAAAGGGTACTCTTGTACATTGCTCGTGGGACTGAAACTGGTGCAGCCAATTTGGAAAGGAGTATGGAGTATCCTGTGAAAGCTTGGAATGGAAGCACCATTTGACCCAGCTATTGCCCTTCTTGGACTATTCCCTGAAGACCTTAAAAGAGCATACTACAGTGATACTGCCACATCGATTTTCATAGCAGCACAATTCACAATTGCTACACTGTCGAACCAACCCAGATGCCCTTCAATAGATGAATGGATAAAAAAAAATGTGACCTTTGTATACTATGGAGGATTACGCAGCACTAAAATATGACAAAATCATGGAATTTGCAGGGAAATGCATGGCAATAGAGAAGATTATGCTTAGTGAAGCTAGCCAATCCCTAAAAAACAAATACCAAATATCTTCTTTGATATAATGAGAGCAACTAAGAACAGAGCAGGGAGGAAGAGCATGAAGAAAAGATTAACATTAAGCAGAAACATGAGGTGGGAGGGAAAGGGAGAGAAGAGGGAAATTGCATGGTAATGGAGAGAGACCCTTATTGTTACACAAAATTACATATAAGAGGTTGTGGGAAAATAAACAACGAGAGAAATGAATTAGAGTAGGTATGGTAGAGAGAAAAGATGGGAAGAGAAGGGAGGGGGGATAGTAGAGTATAGGAAAGGTAGCAGAATACAACATTAACTAATAGGGCATTATGTAAAAATATGGATGTTTAACTGATGTGATTCTGCAATCTGTATTTGGAGTAAAAATGGGAGTTCATAACCCACTTGAATCTAATGTATGAAATATGATATGTCAAGAGCTTTGTAATGTTTTGAGCAACCAATAAAAAAAGTAGTGATATATATGCCAATAGAAATTTATCATGAAATATATATAATCAACAGACTGAAAAATATTAATTTTACTGAACATGAAATTATGAATAATGTTATTCAACTAGGAAGCTCACCCATAGGTTGAATTTTCAGTTCCAACAGCGTTTAGGAGGAGTGATCTCTTCTCTCAATTTGCATCTGCAAATTCAGCCACCTCACAAGTGTATACGAGTGATATCAGGTAGGATACTATATGTGCATATAAAAATACATGTGCTGAATAGGCTACAGAGAAAGGGAGACAGGGATTCATATATTTGTTAATTTTAAAAACACATGTAGAACTATTTCAACAAAAAATTGACTAGATTTATAACTCCTACAAAATATAATGCAAAAGGCAATTCCAACTATACACCATGCCTCCTCTGAACTGCTTGTATTCTATTCTTTTTGGGTTATTTTTCACCATCATATTAGGATCATAATTCAGAGTCTAGTAGGGTATGGGTTAGTGTCAGGGATTCAGTATTTCAAAATAAAAATTGAAAAATGAATCCAGTGTGTGTGTAAATATGTGCTACACAAAAATCTTCCCACTCACATCCAGAACAATGCCTTGACATTACCTTCACCCAAGTAAGACACAATTATAGTAGAAAAGTGTGAAAATCTATGAATACATATATTTAATGGAATATGCTCGGGAGTTCACAACCTTGGAGGTGGTAGAGGCGTTTCCAAAAGTAAAGGACAGGGTAAACACTCCACAAACAAAGAGCTCTGCTGGCCTAAGACTTCTTGGAATACGGCTTCTGAGGTTGGGCACTTGAAATATATGTTGTTGTCATGAGCTTTGACTTCCTTTGTCGTGAGACCATAAAAGCTGGGTCTGCATCTATGTGACCTGGAAGACATGA
The DNA here is from genome assembly GCF_048772815.1 of Callospermophilus lateralis. NCBI lineage: Eukaryota > Metazoa > Chordata > Mammalia > Rodentia > Sciuridae > Callospermophilus > Callospermophilus lateralis. The sequence goes on from NW_027514434.1 coordinate 862,957, forward strand.
TTTCTTATATTTCATTGAACATGAGGAAGCAGTGCTCAATTTTCTCTTTGTAGGTAAACTGTGTCCACTGGAGGCTAAGTGTCTCCCGGTGGGGACAGTGAAGACATTTGATCATCCTCCAATTTTCGTGGTGTTTCTTGCTGCTACACTGGGAATTTGGTACTTGCTTCACACAATATAAGAAGTTCATCTGGGATACAGTGCTGGAGGGTGTTCTGTCACGTGGGGTGGGTTAGCGTCTGCAGGAGAATGTACCAACCAGGCTTCTATCCCACATAGCTTGTCCCAATAACCATAGCAACCTGAGTACGAACATTGCCCTGAAACCTCTCCATATAACAAGATGCCTTTACATACAAGGGAATGGGGGCTGCGCCATATCAGTCACAAGCCATTTGTAAGCCGATAGCCGATCCACATGGCCCCACCATGATGTTTCATCACACACCTCCCCACCACTGCTCTAGGCCCACTACTCAGCAGGCTCCAAATTCCTGGCATCTCGTATTCTACACCATTTTCATGAAACCCAGTCAAACAAGGCACTTTCTGGTATACACATGATCAGCAACAGGACATCCAACGTTTCTGCAGTGCCACCTGGTCATGGGAATTTCCAAAATTTTATGGTATTTATCTAGCAAGTTTTCAAGGATGAAGTTAGAGGCACTGTGGGTTTCAATTCATTCAGGAACCGTTAAGTGTTGAGAAAGCTCATTTCAATGAATGCTCTGGAGAACTCTAAAGTCAAGGCTTCTCAAAGAGTTGCCAACAGGTCACATGAAGCCAGGCCAATTGACGTCTACAATGTGAGTTCCATGTGTGTTTTGACTCTCAACTATGGCTACCAAGTCTTTCAGAATAAAATCATGTGATATTCTGGCTGAGATTCCCAGGCCTCTGTGGAAAGCCACCCTGGGCCTAGATCTCAGTTTCCAAGAGTGAGTCTCATGCGTGGCCTCCTAAAATCCCAACACAATTCATGGCAATACTTCTCTGAGGTCAGTTCCAGAACTCAGTCTCTAAGGGTAAATCATACCAGAGTTCAAGCCCAGGTGGACCCAGTCATCCCTTTCAACTGCCACAAAAATGACCAAAATTAAAATGAAATCACTCCCACAGGGCCATAATCTTCTTCCTTGTAGACACTCATCATAACCTCTAGCTGGAGGTTTCAATGAGCACAAGGTAGTGTCCAAAATAAGCTCACTTGCCCCTCATTTGCCTAAAAACATGGTGGCCTGAACACTATTCCTGTGAACCAGGAGTGATCAAATATTGCTGCTGTTAAAGTGTTCCGCTTCTCCAATTTGAGGCCTACTGGCTGAAGCCTATAAATTCTTGATGTGATTTGGAGTCATGAGAAAACCCAAGCACATATGGGCTAGCCTCTGCAGGGATTTCAAAGACTCATTTGACCCAAAGGATCCCTATTCTCACTTGATGGAGGTCAGGAACATAAAACAAGAAGGCAAAAATATTCATCCACAATGACTTCTCTTTTTGTCATTTTGGTTTTGAAATCACATGGGATCTTTCTTTAGATCCATCAGGTGCTGAGAATCTAAGCCACAACCTCATTCAAGGACAAGAGGCTGAATCAGACACATTCCATTCCAAAGCAATTAAGCAAAGAGCCACAGGTGATGTCCATTCATTTCCATATGAAAACAGTCGTCTTAAGGCTACACAACAGGGTGGCCTGAGGCAAAGACTTTCCTGACATTCAGGGTAATAGAAACAGAAGTAAGCAAATGGCCCAAAGAAGGGTTTCTCCACTGAGACTTTACTGGTCACACTGATATCTGATTTTTCTGAGATGCTCCCATTCCCTTAAGCTATCCAGTACATGGCCATGTCACAGAGCCTTGTGGTGTTACATATCTGGGACTCAAAACCATGAGCCTATTCTGGAGAGTGGCTGGAAAACACGAAGAAAACAGGAACTTAAGAAGATAGTAGATGTTGCCCATCCATAAGGCAAGCTGCAGTCCATTCATCAATTGGGCAGTAAGAATGCGGGGAAGCTTTCATCTAGAGACAACACATCCATTGATGCATTGTCTTTTCTAATGTCTACAACAACGGATACAGTGGAATACACAGACATAGAAACACTCACCATGTCAAACGACTTACTAGAAATAGTCCACTCCAAACCAAACAAACCACCTTTCCTAGCTATTCTCAGAACATCAGAAAAAAACACAAACTCACACCTACAATGGCAAAGGCAATTCTTTCCCCCAAGTAGGTCTGTGATTATCCGGAGTGTCTTCTGACTGGTGGGCCATATTATGTTCCCCAAAAATGTCCTGTCCTGTTTCAGTTCTGGTCTCCTTGGCCAATTCTGTGAAGTTGTCAGGAGCCAGTGGTTCGCCACTACCTACTTTCTCAGGAAAGGCCCCTCTTCAGAGCTCTGCTGGAATTTGGCCATCCTCACATCAGTAGGTACCAAGAAAGACTGACTATGTCTTTGGGAAAAGCAAACAAGTTAGCCCACTGGGACTCAGAGTGAGACTGACTCTGGGTGCCTGGCTTCCTGGATCCCAAGTTCAGAGAATTACATCACCAAGGAAGTGAAGTGAGGTCACTTCTTTCAGGAACTGAATATGGTCACTGCCTCGGTAACCACTTTGTCCTAACAGTTGCTTCCAAGGTTCCCATGAGATGGAGGCTGCCCCAACATCCTGTGACACATTCAGAAGTTAGAATGGTATATCAACCATAGGCACCCAGGAACAGCTCTCCACACAGGCCTGGATTGGTCCATCTTCTCTACTTTAAGAAGACAGAGGCTGATTCAGACACATCAATTCACCCTGACCAGGTTGTTTGCCACGGAAGATGACTATTGCTCTCTCAGGTCCTACATAGCTGCCTATATATTCTCCAAGGATCATTTCTCCATGGATCTTTTAGGTTCTCAGCAGGTGGAAGATCATCTACATTCCTATATTGTAAGACCCACTCTGTCCCTGCTCTTCTGTACGTTATATTGAAGGAACAGTGTATAGTTAAGGTTAATAATAGGTTTGATTTGGGTTACGAATCATTCTGCGGGATGAATAATGGCATTGGCAACCTGTGATATTTATAAGAGTATATATGTGAAATATAACTATGAAAGCAGAAATCTAGGTAAGATTTGAAGTCCAGAAGGGCACTGGGGACTTGAGTGGGATACTTAGCTTTGAGTTATGTGCTGCACAGATGTCTCAAATAAATCAATATACACTGGCATCAGACCTTGTACTTTGGATGATTGAATGTTGAAAAGAACATCCAGTCAAAAAGCGATAGTCGGTAGGATTAGGAAGGTAGTCTGTAGGTTTAGAAAGAAGAGTGAGTATAGGATTTGGACCAAAAGTTCTTTAGCAATAGGGTTTCGGGTAGAGAGTGTATGTAAATGTCAGTACATGTGAAGAGTCAGTCACAATGATGAACTGGGGAAATCATGTAGGAAAGCAGATATCAAAAGAGACATTAGGAAATCAAGCAAAGTATAAATTGTGTGATAGGGTTAGACATTTTCAACAGGTTTGAGGTTGAATAGATAATCTTAGGAAGAAACAAATATGTAGTCACCAATAGGATTGATATTTGAGAGCATTAGGCAACCTGGACATGGATGTTTTTAGTAATCCATGCTCACTTTCTATTTAGGCTTTGGTACAATTGTAAGTGTGACCTTTGCTTTTGGTGTCCAGAATATTTCTGTGATAAAATGTGTATGTAGATCAGGTGACATGAGTATTTCTTGCACCATTTCTTGGAACAATATTTTGAAGACTTATAAATTAGTATAGTCGTACAAAGATGTGTACCCTGTTTCTATGAATATACACATAATGCATGAATAGACCATACTGTGAATAAATAATATAACTGGATCCACTTTAAATAATGGATTGAATAGATATCTGAAAATATATAAGAAATGTTATATTGATATACAATCATTCATTCCAACCAGTTATATATCTAATGATCATCTTAGGGTTATGGTTTATCATGAAGGGTTTGTGAGTTTTGTTTCAAAATTGATAATGGAAATCGAAAAAAATGTATTTGGAAAAAAAGTCTCATGAATAGACCACTGAAGAAACGTAGAGAAATTCATGTGTTCTGGAGCAGGAAGTGATTGAAAGTGAAACAAATGCCTATAAATTTGTTAACTAGTGAATAAAATATATATTCTACGATGTACATAAACTGAAGGAATAGTAATGTACCAGTGTGGAATAAAAATTAACGTCAAAATACACATCATGTTCCATAGTAACCTACATGCATTGATGTTAAACTGGGTCAGTTAATGTAGACATATTAGGATTTGTATGCACCTTTCACTGAAGTTAGTTTTCAGTACTAGGAAACAAATATGTATTTCGGGTGGATGAATATTTCTAAGAATAATCTTGTGAAAAGTTGATTATTAATCCACATACATGAACATGAATGAATTTAGGGATTGTATATAAGACACATATATTTCATATTTTTAAAAATCTGGAGAATATATATATATATACACACACACACACACACACACACACACACACACACACGAACAGAGACATTAATAAGTAGCAATATATATGCCAATCGAAATTCATCATGAAATATATATCATAAAGATGCAAAAACATTCATTTTACTGAACATGGGTTTATGTATAATGTTGTTCTACCGGGAAGCTCACCCATAGGTTGAATTTTCAGTTCCAACAGGGTTTAGGAGGAGTGGTCACTTCTCACACTTTGTATCTGCTAAGTCATGTAACTCACAAGAATGTACGTGTGATATCACGCAGGATTCTATTTGTGCATATAAAAATACATGTGCTGAATAGGCTCCAGAGAATGGGAGACAGTAATTCACATATTTGTTAACTTTGAAAACACATGGAGAACTATTTCAATTAAAAATTGACTAAATTTATAACACCTACCCTTTATCATGCAAATGGCAAGTCGAACTCTGAACTGCATGTACTTATGTACTGTTTGGGTTATTTTTCTCCATCATATTAGGATTAGTAGTCAGAGTCTAGTAGAATATGGGTTAGTGTCAGGGATTCAGAATTTCGAATGGAAAATATGAAAATTAATCCAATGTGTATGCAAATATGTGCTACAACAAATCTTCCCAGTCTCATCCAGAACCATGCCTTGACATTACCTTCGCCCCAAGTAAGACACAATTAGAGGAGAAGAGTTACAAAATCTGTGATTACATTTTTGGAATGGAAAATGCTCAAGAGTGCACAAACTTGGAGGTGGAATAGGAGTTTCCAAAAATAAGGACAGGGTACACACTCCACAAACATGGAGCTCTGCTTGCCTAAAACTTTTTGAGAAACTGCCACTGAGGTTGGGCACTGAAATATAGGTTGTTGTCACGAGTTAAGCTTCCTTTGTAGTGAGACCCTCAAAGCTGGGTGTGCATCTATGTGACCAGGAGGACAAAGTTTCTTATTTTACAATGAACACGAGGCAGCAGTGCTGAATTCTCTCTTTGTAGGTAAACTGTGGCCACTGGGGCTTAGTGTCTCCAAGTGTGGACTGTGAAGCCATATGGTCATCCTCCATTTCGTGGTGTTTCTTCCTGCTGCACTGGGAGTTTGGTATTTGCTTCACGAAATACAAGGAGTTCAACTGCAACAAAGTGCAAGAGGGAGTTCTGTCACGTGTGGTGGATCAGGGTCTGCAGGATGATACAAGAACCAGGCTTCTATCCCACATAGCTTGACCCCTTGACCATAGCAACCTGATTCTGAACAATATCCTGAAATCGCTCCATATAACAAGTTGCCTTTACACAGAAGGTTCTGCTGGCTGTGCCATGTCAGTCACAAGCCATTTGGAAGCCAATGGCAGATCCACATGGCCCCATCACAGATGTTTTATCACATACCTGCCCAACACTGCTCTAGGCCCACTACTCAACAGAGTCCAACTTACTGACATCTCTGTTCTACACCATTTACATGAAACCCAGTAAAACAAGACACTGAAATATTCATGACCAGCAACAGGTCATCCAAAGGTTCTCCAGTGCCACCTGGTGATGGGAATTTCAAAAATTTCGTGGCATTTATCTAGCAATTTTTCAAGGATGAAGTTGGAGGCACTGTGAGTTTCAATTCTTTCAGGAACCATTAAATGGTTAGGAAGCTCATTTCAATGAAAGCTCTTGAGAACACTCACAGGTAAGGCTTCCCAAAGAATGGTGAAAAGATCACATGATGTTTAGCTCATTTAGCTCTACAATGTGAGGTCCATATGAGTTTTGACTCTCAACGATGGGTGCCAAGTCTTTCAGAATAAAATCATGTGGTATCCTGGCTGAGAGGCCCAGTGCTCTGTGGAAAGCCACCCTGGGCCTAGAACTCAGTTTCCAAGGGCGACACTCATGCCTGGCTTCCTAAAATCTCAACACTATTCATGGCAATACTTCTCTGAGTTCAGTTGCAGAACTCAGTCTCTAAGGAAATCACACCAGAGTTCAAGCACATGTGAACCAAGTCATCTCTTCTAACCGCCACCCAAATGACCACAATTTAAACAAAAACACTCCAACGTGGCGCTCATCTTCTTCCATATAGACACACATAATAACCTGTGGCTAGAGTTTTCCATGAGGGGCACAGCTCAAGTCCGTGTCCAAAATAAGCTCTCTTGCACCTAAATTGCCTAATTCAGGGTGGCATGGACACCCTTCTTGTGAACCAGGAGAGATCAAATAGGCCTCCCATTAATACTGCTCCACTTCTTCAATTTGAGGTCAACTGACTGTGGGGTTTGGATTCTTTATGTAAATTGGAGTCTTGAGAAAACCCAAGCAACCATGGGCTAGCCTCTGCAGGGCTTTGAAGATCTCATTTGACCCAAAGGATCCCTATTCTGACTTGATGGAGTTCAGGAAAGTTACAGAGGAAGGCGAGAGACTTCATCCACAAGGACTGCTCTGTGGCCATTTTGGTCTTGGATGTACACATGGGATCTTTCTTTATATCCATCAGAAGGTGAGAATCTAAGCCACAGCCTCACACAGGGCAAATAGGCTGATTCAGACACATCCTCTCCAAAGCAATTAAGCAAAGAACCACAGGTAATACCCATTAATTTCCATTTGAAAACTGTTTTCTTCATGCTTCACAAAGTGGTGGCCTGAGGAAAAGACCTTCCTGACATTCAGGGCAACAGAAGATTAGGTAATCAAAAGGCCCCAAGCAGGGTTTCTCCACTGAGACTTTACTGGTAACATTGATATCTGAGTTTTCTGAGATGCTCGCCATTCCCTTTAGCTATCTAGTACATGGTCATTTCAAAGAGCTTCGTGGTTGTACATATCTTAAACACAAAACCATGAGCCTATTCTGGAGAGTGGCCAGAATTCAGGAAGAAAACAGGATCTTAGAAAGATAGTAAGTGTTGCCATCAATAAGGCAAGCTGCAGTCCATTAATAAATTGGGAAGGATGAATGCTGGGAAGCTTTCTAGCTGACAGGACATATTCATTGATGCATTCTCTCTTCTAATGTCTACAACCACGGGCACAGTGGGATACACTGACATAGAAACACTCGCGTTGTCAAACGACTTACTAGAAACCGTTCACTCCAAAAAAAAACAAACCTTCTTTCATACCTATTCTCAGAACATGAGACAAAACCACAAACTCACACCCACATCACAAAGGCACCTCCTTCCCCCATGTAGGTCTGTGACTATCTGGAGAGTCCTCTGACTGGTGGGCCATACTATGTTCCAGGAAATGGCCTGTTCTTTCTCAAATCTGGTCTTTTTGGCCAACTCTGTGAAGTTTTTAGGATCCAGTGGTGAGCCAATGCCTGCTTTCTTAGGAAAGCCCCCTCTTCATAGCTTTTCTTGCATTTGGCCATCCTCACATCAGTAGGTCCCAAGAAAGACTGAGTCTGTCCTTGGTAAATCAAAATAAGTTTGACAACTGGGACTGGGACTGGGACTGGCTCTGGGTGCCAGGCTTCCTGGATTCCAAGTTCAGAGAGTTACATCACCATAGAAGTTATGTGAGGTCACTTTCTTTAGGAATTGAATGAGGTCACTGCCTTGACAACAACTTTGTCCTAACAGTTGCTTCCAAGGTTCCCATGAGAAGGAGGCTGCCCCTACTTTCTGTGACACTTTCACAAGTTAGAATGGTATGTCACCCATTGGCACGCAGGAGCAGCTCTCAACACATCCCTGCTTTGGTCCATCTTCTCTACATTAAGAAGCGAGTGGCTGATTCAGACACATCCCTTCATCATGAGCAGGTTGTTTGCCATGGAAGACTTTTGCTCTCTCAGGTCCTTCATAGTTGACTACATCTTCTCCAGGGATCATTTCTTCAAGGACCTTTGAGGTTCTCAGCAGGTGGAAGATCCTCTATATTCCTGTATTTTAAGACCAACTCTGTCCCCGCTCTTCTGTAAAATTAGATTGAGAGAACAGTGTATGGTTAGGGTTAATAACAGGTTCAATTTGGGTGAGAAAAGAAACTACATGGTTGAGCAAACAGGGTCCTACAGTTAACAATAATATGAGAATTATTAATGGACTAGCCTGGGTGGATAAAAGTGTAGTTAACTAGGTGGACTATGTGAACCAATACTCAAACCTCCCTTTGGGGGCCTCTGTCTTTCTTTGACACTCTTCAAGTAATTTTCTTAATTTACTCATAGATTCTTTTACAACTCCAGTATTGTCGGCATAAAAAACATCATTCTTTCCTCAATGCAAGCAAAAAGGCACCCTTCTCTCATGAAGAGGAGGTCCAACACTCGCCTGCTCTGTAAACAACTTCAGAGAGAGAGAGGTTAAAATTCCTGTAAAGCTGTGATGTCGGTTTTTAATGTCTTTAAGCTTTGGTCTATTTCTGCTTCTAATTGTGTCTTTGTTGTGTCTCATGGACTAGGGCAGTTGTTCCTGTGCCCACCCCTTCAGCAACTATTATTCCTAATAGGATGGCTAAAGTGAGGGATACAGGTTCCCGGTGGAACCGGGTTGTATGCCCCCCCTATTTGATCTTTAAATGAACCTGCATCCTGATAGAGCACTCTGGAAAACATCTGCATCATTACATAATTAATCGCAACTATTGACCACTTTATGAAAACATAAATAATGTTAAAGTGTATAGAATTATACTGTTGTAGAGACGGACAAGGAAAGGCACCTAAGATAGCACCAAAGACAGGAAAGGAGTTTTATTTGTTTGCATCCGTATTGAGAGGTCATTGCTTCTGTTGTAATCAATTAATCCCCTGAACCCCAAGTTTTGGTAGTTTTAGTATTTGTACCCAACATGTAAGGGAAGGGGCTCAGAAGTTCACAGTCTGCAGAAATTCACACAAATCAGTTTTTGTTTCTGTTTTTTTTCCTCTGTTCTGTGCACGTTAACTTTTCAATTACACCTTGGAATGGAAGAGCTTTTTTGTCTCTTTTTTTTCCTCCTTGCCAGCTGTCACCATGGAGCCCAGTTGGTAACTTTTTTATCTTAGAAATGTAGCAATCTCTCTGAAGCCCCAGCTCAAGGCCAGAGTCCTTGTTCACATATTTTGTGAAAAACTGGTAAGGCGATGTCTAGCTTAGGGGTGGTGATTTTTCCAGCCAGTGGCCAAGTAGAACAGGGCAACATGAAGAGTGGAAGTTTATCTCCATTGAACTTTTTCAGAGGGACTCTTTTGCTGAAAGCCCTAAAGTAAGCCTTGGTAAAGACTTCTGGAGAAGGTCATTTAAGACATTTCTGTGGACCTGGTACAGAGGGGAATGACAGGGAAGGCGATGCTGAGTGCAGCTCCGTGGATCTGAGAATGAGGAAGGAGAGATGCCAAAGAATAATGGGAAAGGGGTTTGGGATTTTCCTAGAACAAAAACTTGAGCAGTAGAACAGGTAGAGCAGAGGGGAAGACGGGAGTGAGTATTCCAAAAAGCCTGTGAAGGACTTTAAATTCTTAGAAACCTGTTTTCAGTGATGACAAATCAACTTTAAAGGTCATTTTCATTACATCTTGGATAGGGGTCTGAGGGCTCTTCTCAGCTGGTTTGAGCTTTGGCTAAGCTTGCTAGAGGACTTGGTGGGACCTAGTGCAGACACTGACAGGAAAAGAGAGGAGTGGGTGGAGGGGTACCTCGGTACCTGCTTCCTCAGCAAGGGGGCAATGTTCTGAGATCCAGCGGAGGTTTGGGTTTTTGATATAGTAATTGGAGGGGAGAAATCAGGTTGCTGAGGTGGGAGTGAAAGCAGAGAGTCTAGAGCAGAAGGCTGAGGGTGAGGAACTATTGGGGAAGCATAGTACAGGATGTGAGCGAAGGAGGAAAAAGGATTCCACATAGGGGAATTTCCCCCTTTTGAGCACTTGCCGAAGTTAAAAATGTCATGCAGAATTTGAGGATCTAGAAAACCCTCTGGGGGCCATAGTTTTTGGTTGTCTAATTGGTAATATGGCCAATGCTGTGTACTGAATTTGATGAGGAGTTTGGGTTCCACCAGGCAGTCCCTGTATACTCACATCCCCATGACTTACACAAGAAGTCGGCTTTTCCCCCACACAGCCATGGCTGTTTGTCGCTTTGATAGTCTGCCGGGCATACATAGTAATATAGGCTAGCCAACCTGCATCTGGCTCGCGTGTCCCTGCATCCATAATGTTTGTTTCAATTATCTATGGTACAGAAGGGATTTAATGGAATTTTAGTGAGATCCTCTTCATCAGGCATGTCTCAATAGGAAAGACCTATACTGAGCTGAAAAATGTCTGGGTGGAGAGATAGTCACCAGGTCCCTAAGGGGGCCGTTAAGGTCTCTTTAATGGTTCTATTTATTTTTTCTACCTGTCCTGAGTTCTGGGGTATATAAGCATAATGTAACTTCCAATTAATCCACAGGGTCCTGGTTAACACCTGACTTACCTGGGCCATGAAAACCAGTCCATTATCAGTCCATTAGGCAGATCGTATCTTGGAAAAATATCTTTCAGGATCTTCTTGAAAACCATTTGCGCCGTTTTTTTTTTTTTTTTTTTTTTTTTTTTTTTTGTGTGTGTGTGTGTGTGTGTGTGTAAGGCTTCAATCCATCCTGAAAATGTATCTACAAAGACTAGGAGATATTTAAATCCATACCTTGCTGGCTTAATTTTAGTAATGTCCACTTCCCAGAATTGTCCTGGTCTGGTTCCTCATAGGTGCTTTCCTCTAGGAAACTTGGAAGGGTAAGCATTACCCAATTGACGGACCCGACAGGCTTTTGTTACCCGTTCAGTTATTTCCTTTCACTGTGAGTTGGTTAGTGGAAAACTCTGTTCTTAATCTTACAGTAATGCCTGCAGTTTCTTTGAACCAAGGTGAGTGAGTTGATGTACATTTTTAACGTAGTGTAGGGCTTGCTCTAATTGCAGGCTGAGCTCAGTGAAATTGAGGCGTTCAGTGTCAGTGTCCTTAGATGTTATCAAAAACTTCCTGGTCCTCAGGGTTTCATTGGAATTGGGCATCTTCCTTTAACAGCGGGTATAATGGAGCAGCTAAGGACGCAAACCCAGGCATCCATAACCTGCAAAAGCCAGCAGTCCCAAGAAATTCTCTGAGTTGTCTGCTGTAAGATGGGGGTGGTATCTACATAATGGTTTGTTTTCTGGGCTCAGTGAGCCATCGTTTACTGCCCCTAAGGGAATAGCCCAGGAAGATTACTTCATGCTAGCAAATTTGGGCCTTTTTGGTCGAAACTCTATACCCGAGTTGAGCAAGCTCATATAATAGTGCTTGGGTCCCAGACTCACAGTTTTCCTTGGTGTTGGCTGCCAGTAGCAGGACATCTACGTATTGAAGCTGGGTAAATTCAGGGTGCGTAGTTCTGAAGTTGTTGAGATCTCTGTGGAGGGCTTCATCAAAGAGAGTGGGGGAGTTTTTGAACCCCTGTGGGAGTCTAGTCCAAGTTAGTTGACCAGACGTTTTGGTTTCTGGGTCTACCCACCCGAAAGCAAACAGCAACTGACTATCTTTATGCAGAGGCAAGCAAAAGAAAGCATCTTTTAAGTTCAGAACAGTATATAATTTCCCCTCAGGGTTCAGAGTGCTAAGCAGATTGTACGGATTAGGTACCGTGGGGTGAATGTCCTGCCCTCTTTTGTTGATCTCTCTTAGCTCTTTAATGGGGCGATAGTTCCCGGTCCCTGGCTTTTTTTTTTTCTAGTAGCAGGGGAGTGTTCCAGGCCGATTGACAGGGCCTTAGGACCCCTAATGCCAGATATTTCTGAATATGGGGCCTTATCCCACCTTTAGTTTTTTTGCTTAGAGGATATTATTTGACATTGACTGGGGAGATTGAGGTTTTTAACTCCACTGTTATTGGAGATTGTTTCACGGCCAGGCCTAACCCAGCAGTTTTTGCCCAGGCATCTGGGTAATCTGTTATCCATTTTTGGGGTAGCTTGCCTGTTTGATCAGACTTGGGGCATGTGAATGGTGGATGTTTATCTTCTACTAATATAGTTAAAGCCGTGACTATAGGAGTTTTTGCTGAAGTATTTAGAAATTTCATTTGGGGGCCTTCATGGTTAAAAGTTATTTTGGCCCGGAGCTTGATGAGCAGATCTCTGCCCATCAATGGGTCCAGGCATTCTGGGATTCCTAGGAAGGAGTGATGGATTTTTCCTTTCCCCAGGTCCATGGTCCTCTTAGTTGTCTAAGCCTGATATTTACTGTCATCATCCCTTTGAACTAGAGACCTTTTATTTGATAGAGGGCCCAATGGGGCCTTAAGGGCTGAGTATACTGCTCCTGTATTCACTTCAAAGTTTACTGGAGTCCCCTCCACTTCAAAAGTTACCCTGAGCTAGGGGATGGGTTCTGAGCCCTGACTTTCTTAGTCATCCTCCAGAGTCAGAATGGCCAGCTGGCGTGGCTGTCTCTTTATAGGGAACTCTATGGCCCAGTATCCTTTTTCTTTAGAGTAGGCACACTGATCTGAGGCCAGGGGTGGCCTCTGGCATGGGCCCTTCCTGTCACCCTATGTCTTAATTTCTGGCCTCTTTCTTGTTGTGATCAGGACCTTAGTCAATGCCTTAGTCTGTCTTTTGGTTCTCTCATCCTCCCTTTGCTCCCTTTCTTTCTCCCTGTTTCTCTCTTATAGTATACTTTCTTGGCTTCTTTGACAAAATCTCTCTTTTAATTTTTTTTTTAATATCCATGGCAGCTTGCTCAATTAAGGCCATCGTGACAGATGCTTTTTAATCTGCTGCCTGAGGATCGAAAGGAGTATATCTCTTATATGCCTCCATGATTCTCTCTAGAAACATAAATGGAGATTCATCAGGCCTTTGAATAATTTCTCTTACCATGGCCAAATTAGTTGGTCAACCAGCGGCCACTTGGAGACCCGCTGTTAGAGCCTGGCAATAATTGAACAGATGCTCCCTATCTTCAAAGGTGTTGGGGTCCCAGTTGGGTGGGTTTAAGGAGAAGCCAGTTTTGATTATGTTGGGAAGTTGTGTTGGTCGCCCATCAGGTCTGAGGATATTTTTTTCTACATTCCAGGAGATTTTTCTCTCATTGCTCTGTCATGAAGAGAGTCGCTAGGTGGTGTTGGCAGTCACCTCAAGTAGGCAGGTGTGAAAACGTCGGTGAGTTCTCTGAGTTCTTTTAGCCGGGCCAGCTTCCTCCAGGGAAGGAGGGGCTGTGTGTGCCGCGGGACAGTCATCTGGATGATGCTGGGCCAGCCTAGCTTCCTCGAATGGTGGAGAGGCTGAGTCAGCAGAAGGGGAATCACTTAGAGGGTGTTAGGGGTTGGGAGACGAGGGCAGATGATAAGGAGGGGGTGGTGAGTCCAGTAGAGTCTTGAGACTCAGGGAGAACAGAGGGTGGAGGAGGAGGAGCAGAGAGGTTGAGATAGAATCGTGGGGGAAGGAGTAGGAGCAGGTGCAGGGACAAGGAAAGGCTTGACCCATGGAGGAGGAGATTTGTAGAGGTACTGACAAGTTAAGATATATGGCTGTTGATCTGGATGTCTATGTGGCACCTGCTGAAAGACAATATCTCGGACTTTTCAAATAAGTGCGAAGTTGAAAGATCCTTCTAGGAGCCATCCGACTGCAATGGTGGGTCATTCTGAGACACAGAATCTGCCAGGTCTGGCGTTTTACTGAAAAAGAAAGATTCTGAGCTCTTAAGCAGATTTTGGTCCAGTGATTAAGGGTCAGGGACAGAGGCATTGAAATGATCTGTCCCATAATGAAATATACACAGACACCGAAAGGAACGACACACAACACAGACAAGACAAGACAATAAAGACAGGCAATGGACGTCCAATACTGAGACCAGGACTGACTAGTCGGCAAAACCTGAAGGGCTGGCAATATCGAATCAGAAACAAAATATCACTGAGTCGAGGAGACTATTGTTCCACGATTTTCCGAGTCTATCCCCCAGGGACATGGCCTGTGGCTCTGTGACATGTGTGTCAGCCACCATGGGAGAGAGCTCACGCTCTTTACCAATAGCCGTTTTGCCATACCCTAACCTGAAGCCTGAAACGAGAAAGATGGGCCTTATTTACCCCCAGAGGAGCCCGTTGGGGGTATTTTGTCTGCAGCTTCCGGATCTTGCTAGGGCCACCAGATGTAAAGGTTGGGCGAGCATCTGCGGCAGAGACCACTAAGAGACTGTCTCATGCAACAGCAAAGGGTTTATTGGGAGTCCGGCATGAAGGGCTCAGAGATCACTTGAACAGAGCAGAGAGCCCTGAGAACAGCTTAAGAAATGGTTATATATTTTTCTTGGAGAGGGCAGGGAGAGAAATTTATTGATGGGTAATGGCGAGTGTCAGTTTGCGAGCAACTGGTTGACGGAGTACATTCTGCAGTTTGGCAGTTTGGGACAGCACATTCTGGGAACAAGAATAGTAAACAGTTCTCAAGATTTCAATGGTGTTTTGTTAAGCATACAGAAAAACAGGAAATGACAAGTATCTATTTTATTAACTTTTCAATATAAATATGAAAACAGAAATCTAGTTAAGATTTGAAGTCCAGAAGTTCATTTGGCCCTTGATTGGTATACTTAGCATTGAATTACGTTCTGTAGAGATGTCCCAGAAATATGGATATACAATGTCATAGGACCTTGTACCTTCTCGGAGGTCAGTTCCAAAACACAGTCTCTAAGGGGAATCACACCAAAGTGCAAGCCAAGTTGGACCCAGTTATCTCTTCCAACTTCCACACAAATGACCGCAGTTAAAACCAAAACACTCTCACATGACACTCATCTTCTTCCATATAGACACTCATCATAACTTCTGGCAGGAGGATTCCATGAGAGGCGCAGCACAAGACAGTGTCCCAAGTAAGCTCCCTTTCCCCTCATTTACCAAAAGTCAGGGTGGCCTGGAAACCCTTCCTGTGAACCAGGAGTGATCAAATATGCCTGCCGTTAACACAGCTCTGTTCTCCAATTTGAGGCCTACTGACTGTCGGTTTAGATTCTTTATTTGAATTGGATTCATAAGAAAACCCAAGAACCTATGGGCTAGCATCTGCAGGGCTTTGAATAACTCATTTGACCCATTGGATCCCTATTCTCACTTGAGGGAGGTTAAGAACCTTATGGAGGAATGCGAGAGACTTCATCCACAATGACTGATTTTTGGACATTTTGATTTGGATCCACACATGGCATCTTTCTTACGATCCATCAGGTGCTGAGAATCTAAGCTCTAGGCTCACACAGGGCCAAAGGGCTGATTCAGACACATCCCTTTCCAAAGGAATTAAGCAAACAGCCACAGGTGATGCCCATTCATTTCCGTTTGAAAACTCTTTTCTTCAGGAATCTCGAAGGCGTGGCCTGAGGCAAAGACCTTCCTGACATTCAGGGCAACAGAACAATAGGTAATAAAAAGGCCAATTGCAGGGTTTCTCCACTGAGACTATCCTGGTCACACTGGTATCTGAGTTTTCTGAGATTCTTGCCAATTCCTTCAGCTATCCAGTACATGTCCATGTCACGGTTCTTGGAGGTGCTACATATCGTGGACACAAAAGCATGAGTCTATTCTGGAGAGTGGCCAGAATTCAGGAAGAAAACAGGAACTTAGGAAGATAGCCGGTGTTGCCCATTGATAAGGCAAGCCCTAGAGTATTCATTAATTGGGCAGGATGAATGCTGGGAAGCTTTCTAATAGACAGGAAACATCCATTGATGCATTCTCTTTTCTAATGTCTACAACCACGGACACAGTGGGATACACAGACATAGAAACACTCACCTTGTCCAACAACTTACTAGAAACAGTTCACTCCAAACCAAACAAACCGACTTTCCTACCTATTCTCTGAACATGAGACAAAACCACAAACACACATCCACACCCACAAAGTCACCTCCTTCCCCCAAGTAGGTCTCTCACTCTCCAGAGTGTCCTCTGACTGCTGGGTCATACTGTGTTCCCCCGATATGGCCTGTCCTGTTTCAGATCTGGTCTCCTTGTCCAACTCTGTGAAGTGGTCAGGAGCCAGCTGTGAGCCACTACCTGCTTTTTCAAAAAAGGCCCCTCTTCAGAGTTTTCCTGGCATTTGGCCATCCTCACATCAGTAGGTACCAAGAAAGACTGACTCTGTCCTTGCTAAATCGAAGCAAGTGGGACCACTAGGACTGGGACTGGGATTGGCTCTGTGTGCCTGGCTTCCTGGATCCCAAGTTCAGAGAGTTCCATTACCAAGGAAGTGAGGTGAGGTCGCATCCTTCAGGAACTGAATGAGGTCACTGCCTTGGCAACCACTTTGTCCAAACAGTTGCTTCCAAGAATACCATGAAAAGGAGGCTGACCCTACATTCTGTGGCACTTTTGCAAATTAGGATGGTATATCAACCATAGGCACCAAGGAACAGCTCTCCACTCAGGCCTGGTATGGTCCATCTTCTCTATATTAGAAAGAGAGCCTTTAGTCCCGGGAGCATTGCAGTGAACCTCTGCACTAAAACTATTAGCAAGCACCTGATGGAGGAGGCCTCCATAGGTAAGTGGCGCCTTTATAACATCTGATATCCGGTTAAGGGAGATCTCTTCTGATGACAGAGATGTGGCCTGGGGAGGCTCACATATACTCCTGTCCAGGACAGTAACAAGAATCGTTCTGTCCTCTGTTCTGTTCTGTAGGAAATTCCTCTGGAAGTGTAGAGAGGTGCCGACGGGCACGCACGCGCTCCTACCCTGGAGCTTTAGCAAGATGTTGCACTGTACCACTGTTTTTCTGTTTAGGCGCCGGGTTTCTGTTTTTCTTTTTGTGTGTGTGTGGTGTGTTTTGTTCTCCGTTCTATTTTTTTTGTTTGTTTGTTTGCTTTTGTTCATTTTGTTGTGTGATTTTGGTTGTAAAAACTTAAGGATATTGGACGTGAAAATGGGTAATAAAGAGAGTAAGCCTGACACCCGTTTGAACTGTGTTTTAAGGAACTGCGATGAACTTTACCCCCCTTTGTTTAGCAGGATGATAGAAGCCCCTAGCTGGCTGCCTGGAGCACAACCATTGCAGAGGGCAATGCCTGCTGGGGACCTAAGAACTGAGTATCTCCCAGGTTAACAAGTGAAACTCCTTTAAAACCCCTTGTCCCTCCAGATCAAGAGAGTCACAACATTTGGCAGAGTCCCCTGTGTTTCTCCTTTGTTAGCAAAGCAATTAGCCTCCCCTTTTCTTTTTCTCAGAACCCATTCCTCATTATTTAATTGGTATAAATTGGCTTCTAGGTCAGGAACCGAACTTTAAGTTACATATTGGTACCCCCCCCTCCGCCCCAGAACTTTGTGAGAGCTGTCTACTGAAATGTTAGGAGATGGAGCTTGCTTGGGGTGGAACTGAACCAGAGGAGCTAATCCTGTAAGTAAAAGGAGGGACTGAGGGACCCCCAGCAGCTGCCAAAGCTCTGTTGATTCAGGGAATACCCTCCTTCCTTCCGTGCACTGTAAGTATTATGCCACCTCTGTCTTGTTAAAAAAGAGAAAAAGAAAAAGGGGACACTAAATTCAGTAAAGTCACCATATAGACACTTTATTTTACATTTCAGGTTGCCCCTCTGTTAAAACATCTGGTCCCCCCCTGGGTGCCACTGGTGTAGTAGATTTTTTCTCTTATCTGCTCTGGTTTAAAGGATTCTGTCTGAAAACCATAGTCTCTACCTCCTTTCTGTCTGTCTTGTGTCTTTGTTTCTGGTCCTTTAAGACATGTGCAATAATGTGTTGATATTATAAATTTTTTCTTGGGAATGATCTTAGCTGAATGTGTGTCTAAATGATGATGTTTTATCATAAAAAAACTGGTATCTGAATGGGTTTTTGAAGCATTGCACAATCTTGCAGTTAAAAGTCGGGTTTAGGTCATTGTTTAGTTTAAGATTTCAGGTAATTCATGCCAGAGAACTTAAATACTTAGGATGGAAAACTGAAGAACTCTACTTCCAAGTTGGCAAGTAACTTCCCAATCATTCACTTTTTTTTTTTTTTAACCAATTTTGAATTCGGTAGCCAGAGAAAATGTCACTGTGTGTACCAGTGCATTAATTTGGACAAGGATAGTAAACCATAGTATGGTATCTGTTGACAAAATAAGATGTAAAGACATAAAATTTTGTGAATTGTATCTTGAACTTGTATCATAATTTTCAACACCCCAACTGGAAAATTATGGTTAATATGCCTTAGGCCTGAGGTGTCTGCTCAGAATAGCATTTTTTTTTCCTGCTCCTTCCAGACCTCAGCCATGACTCATGTTGAAATGCAAATGAAAAAAGCCTGCAAGCTTAGTAGGAGACTGATTTGATGCCTAATGGAAAAAAAAAGTAAATTGTATGGTATTTACTAATTACTGGCCAGTCATTTTTTCTAGGACTCTTATTGTTTTCCTTAGATACTTTATTATTTTTGAGCTCATGATTCTGAGCATACATACCTAGGTTAATGTTTTTCTGATCAGTTCTATCTTTGACCAACTGTGGACTTTTTGAAACATTGCAATAGATATTTAACCTGTGAAAAACTACAAGGCCTTTACTATTATTATGTGTGCACAATTTTGTTATGTGTTGTCTGTCTATATAGACATATATCCGTATATCATATATATGATACACAAATTAACATATATAAGGAGCGCTCATTAAAAAAAGTGCTCATAAAAACAAATTTTAAAAAGTGGATCCAAAGATCTTTAGTTCACGTGGTTTAAATGTTTCAATTTAAATCGGATAAACAGATAAAAATAAATGTTTTTAAATTTAGGCTTACAAATTTTTCTAGGTGTTCAAAAATCTAATAAAATATTAATATCTACAAAACGTCTAATGTGCCTTGGTTCTAGAACATTTTCTTCAACATAAAAATGGTTTACACTGTTCAATACATTTCTCTAATATTTTGATAAATAAGTAAAGTAAATTTGATATGGGATTACTCATTCGTGAGTACTTTTGTTAGAAATCTGATTCATTTACTAAGGTCTGTATAAGTTTTTACTAAACTCTATATAAGGTTTTAAAAATCAGTCATGTGTTAATGAGACAAAAATTTTTTGAAACATAAGTTTACCCATAACATTGTGTTTATTAAGTTTTATTTTTTCTAGAGCAAGGAACCATAAAAATTAAAAAACTTATTAAATCAGAACTGTTATTTTAGAGCATTGTACTGCCATTTCTTTAAAAGCTAAACTTGGTTAATGTAGAAACATCAATGTAATTGTGATGCTATTAATGTTTTCATATCTTACAGGTATGCAAGTCTGTAAGGTAGAAACTTTAAAAGAGCATTATATCAAGCTCGTGTTCTGAAGTTGTATGGTAAAAAAATATATTGGAGATTTATTTACCTGTTATCAATAAGATATGTAAAGTTTTATGTTACTTTTTACATTGTGGAACAATTTAAATGTATTTTTAAGTTAATGAGAGCCTAATCTATGTAAAAGTTGAAAACTTTCAGGCTTTCTTTAATTCATGTTTTAAATGTGATATCATATGGTGTTAGCTAATGTTCATGAGACCACAAACAATTTATGTAAACTTTGTCAATGTTGCTTTTAATTTTTACTTTTTAATAAAAACAACCCCATACCATTATTGTCATCTGGTAATAACAAAAGGGTAATCAAAGCAATATAAACAAATACTTTAGGATTATACTCCTAAACAAAAACACCTAAAAAAACAAAACTTCCTTCTCAATAATTCATGACTTCATTGATCATTTCTAGTTAGAGACACTTGGTAGCAGAGTAATATTATCTCCTTTTGGTACACAGTGACCCAGTTCTGTTCTTTACTTTGTTTTAAATCAATTTCTTCTGCATCATCTGATGAGAGGTTCATATACTTCTTAAAACCAATGATTGAGCCCTCAACCTGCACATTCACTTGCTCATAGAGCCAAACCTGAAATTGGGAACTATTTTGCAAGTGTCTGAAGATGAAGTTGATGGGTTACACCTTCACTGTCTGTACATTTTGACCTTGGCCACAGTACACTAAAATGTAAGTTCACAAACACCACAATGACCTAGAGGCTCCTCACATAGAAACTTACAGATCTGGTATACTGTTTTCTAGAAACCCTTCCAAATTATAAAGTAATTCTAATAATCCATGTTTATCATAATTTTTCCTACCAAAAACCAATCCTGAGTATGAACTATTAGTTTCTTAAGGAGTAGATCTTCCCAGACCCCCAAACAAACAAAAAAAAAAATAAAGATCAGCTTTAGAACTAAAATGCTTAAGATTTATAAAGAGCCCTGCCTTACCTGAGATAAGGCTGTGTGTCCCATCTTACTATATGTGAGAATGACTATGAAACAAGTACGTCAGATAATATTTCTTTAAAGTTATGTTAAAAACATAAAAAATGTAAAGATTCCTAGGATCTCAAACAGGGGATATAATGTAATACTCAGCCAAAAAATTTAGGGTAGCTATTACACGAACTAAGTATTTTTACTTTTGTTAATTTTAGTTGAAATTTTCTTATAAGTTATCTAAAGATTCCCTGTTAGTGTTTTACAAATGTGTTGCTTTAAGAACACAACATGGGTTTATTCAAGATAATAAGTCATCACCTACAATACAGACAGAATAATACAGATCCCAATTAATAAAAAGATAATTATAAAGTTATAGACATTAAAGTCCAGTACTCTTAATATAAGGCTGTTAAAATTAATTTGCTGGATGTTTAAGATTAGGATTTAAAATTAAAGTTAAATGAAAAGGGCCAAGAAAACCAATATTTGGCTCTTACCCTCTGAGTCAATCTGAATCCAGGGAACAGGGGACTTCTCTAAAGAGCTTTGCAACTCTGAGCCACATAACCTCCTGATCAGGGAGATTAATGAGACCACTGGAGAACAGAAAGCCAATCAGTGCATTTGTTATGAAGAGGAGAGTCATCAGAGAAAGGAGATATCCCTGATGCTTCTGAGGGAAGATAAATGGTCAAGCAAGACCTGGACCCACCTAGCGCAAATGGCACTAGCAGAATTGAAAATGTGCTCTCATTTTTCCAGAATTGACTCCCATAAAGCTCAGCTGACTGTTAACAATAGATAGAAACAAAAGTCCGTTTGACTGCTTCATCTTAAACACTTTGGAAAGACAGTTAAGACGAAAATTCAGCCATTCCTGGGCATTTTAAATAATAATAATAATAATAATAATAATAATAATAATAATAATAATAATATTTTAAGGTATGCACTTTATTTTAGCCTCCCAAAATAAGTAAGACTGGAGGCTACAAAGAAGGATTCTCAGACAGGAATGCCTGATACTTATAAAAAGAGACTATCAAGAAGAGCTGCCAGAGGCAGAAATTTTTAATTTAAGGCCTGCAGATATTCCTAACCAACACAGGTAGGCTTGGTGTTTGCTAGTACGATTATCCAGTCCTGAGTAACAGAATTAAAGGTTTCTCTATTAGACGCAGAGGTCATACTAGAAAAAGGATTTTACAAGATCAGATGACATTACATTGTTAAACTGTATCTTATGGGGAAGGACAACTGTAACACTAAAAGTTAAATATTAATTTGATAGTCCTGATAACTGGGGATATTAAAGACTGGTGAGGGAACTTCTATACACTAACATGTTCCGGCTGCTGCAACATTTATTCAGTACTCATGGTTTTTGTTTCTCTCATAGAAGAACCCATCCCCAGATGACTTTACAACCTGTTCTTCCCCAACCAGACTTCAATCCGAAATGACTTCTAAAAGGCAACTCATGTCCCCCAACTGACTTATAAAAGGCAACTCATGTCCCTCACGCCATGCCCACTCACTTCACCCTGTCTCAGGTCAGAAGAAGAAATAATGATTGATGCCACTCTTCTTACAACAATGGAGAGAAAGATAAGTAGACTATCAATATAAGTAATTAATTAAGTCTGGTAAAATCAGGGAGATCGGTTTTGGGTAAGTTCTAAAAATTTGGAGAATCTTACCTGAGGGATTAAAATTTCCTCAGTGCTCTTCCCCTAATCTATTAAAGATTTGAAAGGGACACAGAGAAAAGGGGGAAATGATAGACCCAACCTGATCTTTTATTAAAATTGAGAGCCATCTTGCCACAAAGCCATGAAAAGGTAATTTTGGCTTTACCATAAATTACTGCAAATTCTGAACCTGCTTGAAATGCCTGCCCGTGCCTTGAACTCACGCATGCCCGGCTCTCTGACCAGATAGCAGCCCTCTCTGAAACTTTAGTGACACATCATAAATATTTGCCTTCTCTGGCCAGACAACATCCCTCTCTGAGGCTCTAATGGTCCTCTGAATTCTGATGTAGGGACAGCAAAAAAAACCTAAACTACCATTAGTGTGATGCTTGTCAGAGTTCTGTTATCTGTAACACCCCTTTTGTGTAACTTTCTGGGCTATAAAGCTGGGCTGTAGGAAAGCTGGGGTTGCTGTCTTGTTCCGGCTGTTTTGGGAGGAGAGGCAGCATGAAAGGTAGAAATAATAAGATTAATTTAATATGATTTTAATTAGAGTCAGTGGTCTTTTCTTGTGTCGTGGTCTAACAATTAACACTCCAAAAACATGGAGCTCTGACGGCCTAAAGACTTCTTGAGGAACTTCCTCTGAGGTTGGGCACTTGAAATATATGTTGTTGTAAGGAGCTTTAGCTTCCTTTCTAGTGAGACCATCAAAGATGGGTTTGAATCTATGTGACCTGGAGGACATGGTTTCTTGTATTCTAATGAACATAAGGCAGCAGTGCTGAATTTTCTCTTTGTAGGTAAACTGTGGCCACTGGGTGCTAAGTGTCTCCCCGTGTGGACTGTGAAGCCATTTTTTCATCCTCCACTTTTCGTGGTGTTTCGTGCTGCTGCACTGGGAGTTTGGTATTCGCTTCATGAAATACAAAGAGTTCAACTGGGACCCAGTTTTGGAGGGAGTTCTGTCACTTGTGGTGGGTCAGGGTCTGCAGGAGAATGCAACAACCAGGTTATATCTCACAGAGCTTGCCCCCTTGTACATAGAAATCTGACTCTGAACTTTGCCCTGGAACCTCTCCATGTAACAAGATGCCTTTACATAGAAGGTTCTGCTGGATGCACAATGTCAGTCACAAGCCATTTGGAAGGCAATGGCAAATCCTCATGGCCACACCACAGATGTATTATCACACACCTGCCCACCACTGCAATAGGCCCACTACTCAGCAGGCTCCAACTTACTGGCATCTTTGTTCTACACCATTTTCATGAAACTCGGTCAATCATGGCATTCTCTTGTACACTAATGATCAGCAACAAGACATCCAAAGGTTCTCTAGTGCCACCTGATTATTGGAATTTCAAAAATTTCATTGTATTTATCTAGCCATTTTTCATGGATGAAGTTGGAGACACTGTGGGTTTCAGTTCATTCAGGAACCATTAAATGGTGAGGAAGCTCATTTCAATGAAAGCTCTGGAGAACTCTCACAGGCATGTCTTCCCATAGAGTCTTCAAAAGGTCGCATGAAGCCAGGCCCATTGAGGTCTTCAATGTGACGTCCAAGGGTGTTCTGATTCTCAACTATGGCTGCCAAATCTTTCAGAATAAAATCATGTGATATCCTAGCTGAGATTCCAAGGCTCTGTGGAAAGCCACCCTGTCCTTGATCTCAGTTTCCAAGGGCGAATCCCATGCGTGGCCTCCTAAAATCTGAACACAGTTCATGGCAATATTTCTCTGAGATCAGTTCCAGAACTCAGACTTTAAGGGGAATCACACCAGAGTTCAAGCCCAGGTAGACCCAGTCATCACTTCCAACCGCCACACAAATGACCACAATTAAAACCAAAGCACTCCCACAAGGCCCTCATCTTCTTCCATATAGACACTCATCATAACCTGTGGTTCGAGGTTTCCATGAGGGGATCAGTCCAAGACAGTGTACAAAATAACCTCCCTTGACCCTCATTTGCCTAAAGTCAGGGTTGCCTGGACACCCTTCCTGAGAACCAGGAGTGATCAAATAGGCCTGCCATAAATACTGCTCTGCTTCCCGAATTTGAGGCCTCCTGACTCTCGGGTGTATATTCTTTATGTGAATTGGAATCATGAGAAAACCCAAGCACCTCTGGGCTATCTTCTGCAGGGTTTGAAGAACTCATTTGACACAAAGGATCCCTATTTTCAATTGATGGAGGTCAGGAACCTTACAGAGGAAGGCGAGAGACTTCGTCCACAATGACTGCTTTTTTGGCCATTTTGGTTTTGGAAGCACACATGTCATCTTTCTTTAGATCCATCAGGTTCTGAGAATCTATGCAACAGCCTCACACATTGCCACGAGTCTGATGCAGACACATCCCTTTCCAAAGCAATTAAGCAAAGAGCTACAGGTGATGCCCATTAATTTCCATTGAAAACCATTTTTTCAGGCTTCACAAAGGGGTGGACTGAGACAAAGACGTTTCTGACATTCAGGGCAACAGAACAATAGGTAAGCAAATGGCCCAAAGCAGGGTTTCTCGAATGATATCTGAGTTTTCTGAGATGATCCCATTCCCTTCAGCTATCCAGTACGTGGCCATGTCACAGAGCCTGGAGGTGGTACATATTGTGGACACCAAACCATGAGCCTATTCTGGAGAGTGGCCCGAATTCAAGAAGAAAACAGGAACTTAGGAAGATAGTAGTTGTTGCCCATCTATAAGGCAAGCCACAGTCCATATATAAATTGGGCAGGATGAATGCTGTGAAGCTTTCTACAAGACAGGAAACATCCATTGATGCATTCTTTTTTCTAATATCTACAACCACAGACACAGTGGGATAAACAGACATAAAAACACTCGCCTTATCAAAAGACTTACTAGAAACGATCCAATCCAAACCAAACAAAGCGACTTTCCTACCTATTCCCAGATCATGAGAAAAAAACACAGACTCACACGCACACACACAAAGTCACCGCCTTCCCCCAAGTAGGTCTGTAACTATCCGGTGTGTCCTCTGACTGATGGGCCATACTATGTTCCCCCAAAATGGGCTATCCTATCTCAGATCTGGTCTCCTTGCCAACAATGTGAAGTTGTCAGGTGCCAGTGGTGAGCCACTACCTGCTTTCTCAGGAAAGGCCCCTCTTCAGAGCTCTCTTGGCATTTGGCCATCTTCACATCAGTAGTTACCAAGAAAGACTGACTCTGTCCTTGGTAAATCCAATCATGTGAGACCACTGGGACTGGGACTGGGACTGCCTCTGGGTGCCTGGCTTTTTGGATCCCAAGTTCAGAGAGTTCCATCACCAAGAAAGTGATGTAGGTCACTTCCTTCTGGAACTGAATGAGGTCACTGCCTAGGCAATCACTTTTTCCTAACATTTGCTTCCAAGTGTCCCAATAGATGGAGGCTGCCCCTACTTCCTGTGACACTTTCACAAGTTAGAATGGTATATCAAACATAGCACCTGGAAGCAGCTCTCCACACAGGCCTGGTTTGGTCCATCTTCTCTACATTAAGAAGAGAGAGATTGCTTCAGACACACCCATTCATCCTGACCAGGTTGTTTGTCGTGGAAGATGACTTTTGCTCTCTCAGGTCCTTCATAGCTTCCTCTATCTTCCCCTGGGTTCATTTCTGCATGGACCTTTGAGGTTCTCAGCAGGTGGAAGGTCTCTTATGTTCCTGTATTGTAAGACAAACTCTGTCCCTGCTCTTCTGTAAAGTTAGATGGAGGGCAAAGAGTATGGTTAGGGTTAATAACATGTTTGATTTGGGTTAGGAATCATTCTGCTGGATGAATAATGGTATTGGGAACCTGCGATATTTGTAAGTATATATAGAGGTGAAATATATGTATGAAAACAGAAATCTAGGTAAGATTTGAAGCCCAGAAGGGCATTGGATCCTTGATTGGGATACTTAGCTTTGAATTATGTTCTGCACATGTGTCTCAGATAAATCTATACACAATGGTATAGGACCTTGTACTTGGATGATTGAATGTCGAAGAGAACATCCAGTCTAAAAAGGATAGTTGGTAGGATTAGGAAGATAGTTGGTAGAATTAGAAAAAAAGAGTGAGTATAGGATTTGAAAAAAAAGTTCTTTAGCAATAGGGTTTCAGGTAGAGAGAAAATGTAAATGTCAGCACATGTGAAGAGTTGGTCACAATGATGAATTGGGGAAAATATGTAGGAAAGCAGATATCAATAGAGACATAGGAAATCAGGCAAATGATAAAGTGATTGATTGGATTAGACATTTTCAGCAGGCTTGAAGTTGAATATATAATCTTAGGAAGAAACACATATGTAGTCACCAATAGGATTGACATTTGAGAGCATTAGCCAACCTGGACACGGGTGATTTTTATAATCCATACTCATATTCCATTTAGGCTTTGGTACAATTGTAAGTGTGACTTTGCATTTTCTTGCCAGAATATTACTGTGATAAAATGTATATGTAGATCAGGTGACATGAGTATTTCTTGCACCATTTCTGGGAGCAATATTTTGAAGAGGTATAAATTAGTATTGGGGGCACAAATAGGTGTACCATGTGTGTATGAATATAGAGAGAATGATTGAATAGACCATACTGTGAATAAATAATATAACTTGTTCCAACTTTACAAATTGGAATAAATTTATATCTCAAAATACATAGCAAATCTTATATTGATATACATACATTCATTCCAACCAGTTATACATCTAATGGTAATATTAGGGTTGTAGTTTATCATAAATTCTGTGTGAGTTTTGCTTCAAAATTGATTATGGAAATCGAAAATAATGTATTTGGAAAGAAGTCTCATGAAATGAGCAGTCAAAAACAAGTAGGAATATATGTGTTCTGAAGCAGGAAGTGATTGAATGTGTTACAAATGTCTTTAAATTTGTGAACTTGTGGATGAAATGTACATTTTATGATGTACAAAAACTGAAGAAATAGAAATGTACCAGTGTTGAATAAAATTGAACGTCAAAATACACATCATGTCCCATAGGAATCTAGTAGCATTGATGTTAAAGTGGGTCAGTTACTGTAGAAATATAAGGATTTGTTTGCACCATTCACTGAAGTAAGTTTTCAGTACTAGAAAACAAATATGTATTTCAGGTGGATGAATGTTTCTGAAAATAATCTTATGAAAAGTTGATTATAAAACCACATACATGAACATTAGTGAATTTAGGGAGTGTATAATAAGACACATGTATTTCATATTTTGAAAAATCTAGAGTGTATATATATATATATATATATATATATATATATATATATATACACACACACACACAAATACATTGGAAAGTAGAAAATATATGCCAATCAAAATTCATCATGAAATATATATCATCCACAGATCCAAAAATATTAATTTTACTGAACATGGATTTATGTATAATGTTGCTCAACTAAAAAGCTCACTCATAGTTTGAATTTTCAGTTCCAAAAGCATTTAGGAGGAGTGATTTCTTCTCATACTTTGTATCTGCCAAGTTAGCCACCTCACAAAAATGTACATGTATTCCAGGTAGGATTTTGTATGTGCATATAAAAATACATGTGCTGAATTGGCTACAGAAAATGGGAGACAGGAATTCACATGTGTGTTAACTTTAAAAACACATGGAGAACAATTTCAAGAAAAAAATTGACAAGATTTATAACTCCTACCCTATATCATGGAAAAGGCAAGACCAACTATTCACCATGCCTCCTCTGAACTGCTTGTATTTCTATTCTGTTTGGGTTATTTTTCTCCATCATATTAGGATTAGTAGTCAGAGTCTAGTAGGGTATGGGTTAGTGTCAGAGTTTCAGTATTTCGAATGAAAAATTGCAAAATGTATCCAATGTGTATGTAAATATGTGCTACACAAAAATCTTCCCACTCTTATCCAGAACAATGTCTTGACAATACCTTCGCCCCAAGTAAGAAACAATTAGAGGAAAAGAGTTAGAAATTCCGTGAATACATATCTGGAATGGAAAACAATCAGGAGTTCACAATCTTGGAAGTGGTAGAGGAGTTTTCAAAAGTAAGGAACAGGGTAAACACTCCACAAAAATGGAATTCTGCTGGCCTAGAGACTTCTTGGGAAACTCTCTGTGAGGTTGGGCACTTGAAATATATGTTGTTGTCAGGAGCTTTAGCTTCCTTTCTAGTGAGACCATAAAAGCTGGGTCTGCATCTATGTGACCTGGTGGACATTGTTTCTTTTTTTCCCAATGAACATGAGGCAGCATTGGTGAATTCTCCCTTTGTAAGTAAACTGTGGCCCCTGGGGGCTAAATGTCTCCCCATGTGGACTGTGAAGCCATATGGTCATCCTCTATTTTCGTGGTGTTTTTTGCTGCTGCACTGGAAGTTTGGTACTTGCTTCACGAAATACAAGGAGTTTAAATGGAACACAGTACGGGAGGGAGTTCTGTCACGTGTGGTGAGTCAGGGTCTGCTGGAGAATACAAGAACCAGGCTTCTATCCCACATAGCTTGCCCCCTTGACTATAGCAACCTGATTTTGAACAGCGTCCTGAAACCTCTCCATATAACAAGATGCCTTTACGTATAAGGGTCTGCTGGTTTGACCATGTCAGTGACAAGCCATTTGGAAGCCAATGGCAGATCCACATGGCCCCACCACAGATGTTTTATCACACACCTGCCCACCATTGCTCTAGTCCCACTACTCAGCAGGATCCAACTTTCTGGCATCTCTGTTAAACACCATTTTAATGAAAACCAGTCAATCAAGGCACTGTCTGGTATACTCATTGTTGGAAAAAGTATAAACGGCAGCCATACCCCAGAGAAAAACCCCAACATGGCGCCTAAGGACTTCTTCTTCCTACCTTCTTCTTTTCTGAAGTGGCGCGAAAAGTTCCCACCGGGTGAACTCTCCCACTGGTGCCAATTTCAAATCTCGCTGGCGGGGAACCTTAGCCCCAATGAGAACTAACTTCTGGGCTCCGGAGCTGATATCTGAAAGAACTTGCCAATAAACGGGTTGCCTGCCATTTATCTAAGTCCTTTCATCTCCTCCTTAGTTCTATATAAGGACACAGCTTTTTGCAATAAAATTGGAATTCTCCCGGCGAAGTGCCTTTGAGTGTGGAGTTCTTTCATTTTGGTGCCCCGTTTGAGGATACGGGTGAGCTCTTTCCAACAAGAGCTCCGTCCCCCATTCCGCCCAGACACTCCGTCCAGGTCCGCTCTTTTCAGACGCCAGCTTCCTGCACTCACCACTGATCTGATGTATGTAAGCTTCCCCTGACCCCGGCTCGCCAACTTCCTTCGGGCTACCGCTAGTTTTGTGACCCTGATCGTCCAGCACACTCTAGACGCCCGGTAGGGGAGAGGGAATTCCTCCCATCAAGACCTTTACTGGTCACAGTGGACCCTCTAGTGATCCGTTTCCCTTTGGGGCATGAGGGTTCTGAGTTTACACTAGAGGCTCTGTGGTTTTTCCTCCTTTGCTGCCACTGCTGCTGCCGGCTAGATTTGCTGTTTCCTGCAGGGCTGCTGTGTCTGGCTGAAGCTGCCTCTCTGCTCAGGGAAAACTGAACTCCCGTCCTAGAACTGCATTCTGCTGGAGCTGGAGTTCTGTTTTCATTACTGACTTCTTCAGCTGCGTTCGAAAACTTTCCTGATGTCAGGTTGCCCATGGCTCCAAACCCATTGGGTCTTCCAGATCCCACTTCACTGGTGACGACCAGGTAGTACCCTCTGTATTTCCTCGCGACAGCTGGTCATTTTGGGGACACCCACGTGACCCCCATTCGCCCTGAATTTCCTGGAAGCCGTTCCAGCTCGGGTTTTCTCTTTGTCTCTCTCGCTTACTCTTATTCTCTCTCTCTCTCTCTCTCTCTCTCTCTCTCTCTCTCTCTCTCTCTCTCTCTTCCATCTCTCCCTGTGACAATGGGCACCTCTTCATCTGTACCTTAAGCCTCACCTCTCAAATGTTTAATAAAAAATCTGGCCACACTCTCCCTCACACCAGACATCAAGCCCAAACTTTTAATTAAATTCTGTACCCAAGATTGGCCTCCATATCCACTGGATAATGGCAATCATTGGCCTCCAGAAGGCTCCTTAGATCCAAACCTCCCCTGGGACCTTTTTAACTACTGCCAGCGTCTGGAAAAGTGGAGGGAGATTCCCTGCATTGAAGGTATTAGCCTTCCCACACAGCACCTTGTCTCTGCTCCTCCTGCCCTCCCCGTCAGGTCCTCCTTGCTTGCAATCCCCTCTCTTTCCCTACTTCTACTTCTGACTTCACAGATTCTTCCTCATTCAACCCAGCAGATGAACCCCCACCTTCTCCCCAGCCCCATCTGCCCCTTCTCTTCTGCAATACCCTCCTCATCCTCTGCCTGATTCCATGGATCCTCAGCCTTCCATTTTATCCCCCTCCCCTCCGTCCTCTTCTGCCTGCTCCACTTCCTCCTCTTCCAAAGAGACACTCCCTTCCCCTCCCTCTCCTTCCTGTCTTCCGCCTGCCTCTCTCAGTCCTCCTTTTACCAGGTCTAAAGGACTCCTTCCCACCCCTAAGACAATCGCACCCCTTCATGAGGTAGCTGGTCCCGAGGGTGTCATCAGAGTCCACGTGCCCTTCTCCAGGTCAGACATTACTCAGCTAGAGAGCAAGTTAGGCTCAATCACCACTAAACCCACCACTTACATTCGGGAGTTTCAATGGGTCCTGCAAGCATATAGCCTCACTCATCATGCCATATACATGCTCTTGGCCAATACACTTCTCCCCGAGGAAAGGCAATGGGTCTGGGAGCTAGCCCAAGCCCATGCTGATGAAAATCATAGGACCAATCCTGACCACCCCACGGGCTCTCATGCTGTCCCAGAGCAGGAACCCTATGGGATTACAACACCCCTGAAGGCTTACAGACTCATGACCTTTTTACATCCTGCCTCTTGGCGGGCCTGAAAAAGGCGACCCACAATGCTGTTAACTTTAAAAAGGTGCAGGAGGTCATTCAAAGGAAGGAGGAAACACCTTCAGAATTCCTGGATAGACTAACCAAGGCCCTTCAACACTGCACATAACTCGACCCAGAAACCCCTGATGGCCGTCATCTCTTAATGACATATGTTCTGGCCCAAAAATACTCTGACATTAAAGCCAAGCTTAAAAAGCTTGAACAGGGCCCTGCTACTCCTCAGACCGAAATCCTCGCTGTCTCTTTAAAGGTTTTTCATGGTAGAGAGGATGAAAGTGAATGTCGTAGGAAGAGAGCTGAAAATGCCAAATTCCAAATGTTGGCCCAGGTCATTCAGAGAAGGCCATCACCACGCCGTCCCAATGTGACACCCCCTGGAGCTTGCTTCAAATGTGGTAAGGATTGTCCTTCGCCGAGAACACCCTACAACCCCTGCCCAATATGCCATCAAAGGAGACACTGGGGGGAAGACTGCCCAACAACCCGGAAGGGAGGTTGGTCAGCCACCCGGCAACCCCAGCCTCTCCTGGGCTTGGCAGAGGAGGAATGATGGAGCCCTGGGCCTTCCCTCCAGATTATTACCATCAAGAATCAAGAACCTAGGGTCACCTTCCTGGTGGATGGACGCTTCATTACCTTCCTTTTGGATACTGGTGCCACTTTTTCGGTCTTGAGGGAGTATTGGGGTTCTACCACACCCTCAAAAACTCCTATTGTCGTGGTAGGAGGTAAACATATTTTCCCTCAAAATCCCTTTTGTCCTTCACTCACTCCTTTCTCGTTATGAGCCATTGCCCCATTCCCCTTCTGGAAAGGGACATACTCTCACTATTAAAAGTCACCATTCACATATCACCCCACACCTCTCCTACCTCTCATTTCCTCATGATGTTCCTAGGGGCAGATACACCTCCTCCATGCACTCTCCCACGACTATCTAAACCAGTTAACCCTGAGTTTTGGGACACAACTACACCCTTTATGGCTAAATGCAGTCCTTTTCATATTGTCTTACTGGAGCCTTCAAGATATATTAGTCAACCATGATATCCACTCACAACCACAGCCTTCCTCGGATTAGAAGCCATCATCCAGGATTTATAATTAAAGGGGTATCTTAGGCCTACACACTCTCTTTTCAACATCCCCATTCTGGCAGTTAAGAAACCTAACGTGTCCTACAGGCTGGTTCTAGACCTTCCCCTTGTCTACTCCTCTGTGGTCCCCATCCACCCGCTAGTGTCCAACCCTTACACCCTCCTCTCTCAGATCCCTGCCACTACTACCCACTTCTTGGTTCTAAATTTGAAACATGCATTCTTTTCTATTCCCTTGTTCTCAGAATCTCAGGATATCTTTGCTTTTACTTGCACTGACTCTCACACCCGCCATTCTCATCAGCTTACCTGGACTGTCCTCCCACAGGGATTCAGGGATAGCACCCATCTCTTTGGCCAAGTTCTTGCCCAGGACCTCACATCCTTTCACCCGACCTGTCCTGACTCTACTCTCCTTCAATATGTCGATGACCTTCTTCTATGTAGTCCCTCTGGGAACACTCTCAATCCCACACTGCACAGCTTCTTAATTTCCTAGCAGACAAGGGAAATAGGAAGTCTCCCCACAAGGCCCAGGTTTCCCAGTCTTCTGTCACCTTTCTTGGTTTTTGCCTTACACCCAGAAAAAAGGAAATAACACTGGATAGGAGGCAACTCCTCTCTGATCTTCCAGTGCCCCATACAAAAGCCAAAATACTATTATTCCTAGGACTAGCAGGTTATTTTAGGGCCTGGATCCCAAATTATTCTCTTCTATACAAATCCTGTATGAACTAGCAAAGGGACCCCCTAGTGAATCTCTTGCCTCCTCCCCAAACTACCACTTGCGCAGGCTTCAGCAACTTGTCTTAAAGGCACTTGCCCTTCACCTTCCTGATCTTTCAAGACCATTTCATGTATATGTCCATGAAAAAGGGAGGCAAGAACTTGGGGTCTTAGGTCAAAACTATGGGCCTACATTTGCACCTGTGGCATATTTGTCCAAGCAAATTGACCCTACCATCCGTGAGTGGGCCCCTTGCTTAAGAGCTCTGACTGCTGGACAAATTTTACACAAAGAAGCCTCTAAGCTTACTTTTGGGGCCCCTTTAACTATCCACTCCCCACATCACTTGAAGGATCTTTTAGCTTATAAGGGCTTTCAAACCCTTCCTCCATCCAGAGTTCTGTCACTCCTCACTTCCTTTCTGGAAAACCCTAACATTACTTTCCTCCCCTGCTCTGCACAGAACCCTGCCTCACTGCTCTCAATGACTCCCACGTCTAACACACCAACTCATAATTGGTTGGAAACCTTAGATGATTTCCTCCCCTGTCATTCTTCCATTTCTGAGAGACTACTAGCCAAGCCTGACCTTATCTGGTTTACTGATGGCAGTTCCTTTAGGCAGAATTGCACTCATTACTTTGGATACACTGTAGTTTCAGCCACTGAGATTATAGAGGCCAAAGCTCTGCCTTCAGGAACTACCAACCAGCAGTCTGAACTTATAGTAGCCACTCGTGCCTGCCTTCTAGCACAAGGAAAATCCCTAACCCTTTATACTGATTCAAAATATGTCTTCCATATCTTATCCCATGCTGCAATATGAAAGGAGCGAGGCCTACTTACCACCAAAGGTAATGTGATCACTAATTCGGCTCTTATAACCAATCTGATAAAGGCCTCCCACTTACCCACCCAGGTGGGAGTTGTCCATTGTAGGTCTAATTAGAAGGACGTCTCTCTTATCACTGAGGGCAATGCCAAAGCTGACCAGGCGGAACAAATGGCTGCTACCACTTCCAATGATGGACCCCCTGGGGGACATATAATGGCCACTTTAGACAGCTCATCTGAAGCCCCTACTTCTTCCAGTAAGAACAAGGATCTGTTCAAGTTCCTTCATACTCTATTCCTTTCCAATTCTCAGTCTTTGACCCTCTTTTTACAGATCTTCTTCTCGCTCACCCTCTCTGACAAAGCCATGCTACAGAATATAGCCTCTAATTGTCAGATCTGTCAGTGGACCAACACTTATACTCCTTTAAGGCCCAAACCTTTTCCTTCCCACCAAGCCCGGGGACACATTCCCACTGCTGACTGGCAGGTAGACTTCACTAACATGCTCACAGTATGGCGCACTAAATACCTCCTTGTCTTTGTGGACACTTTCTCTGGTTGGATTGAGGCATTTCCCACTTCCAATAAAACGGCTTCCACCTTAGCTTTAATCTTACTGACAGACATCATCCCCAGGTTTGGTATGCCCACTTCTCTACAATATGACAATGGCCCTGAGTTTATTTCTAGAATCACACAAAAGGTCTCTCAAGCCCTCTCCTTCAAGTGGCATTTCCACTGTCCATATTATCCACAAGCTTCAGGGAAAGTGGAAAGGGTAAATTGTACTCTAATGGAAGTCCTTACCAAAATGACAATGGAATTAAACTTAGACTGGGTCAAACTCCTTCCCTTGGATTTGCTTCGAATCAGAGCTCTCCCTAAAAACCATCTTTACTGTCTCCCTTTGAGATAATATATGGAAGGCCTCTTATACCCCCTGGGTTGGTCATTTCACAAGGACCTCTCACCCGAGATTTGTCTTTGCCTCTTTTGTATCATCTCCGCTCGGAACTCTGGAAATATCAGGACTGGCTTCATCCGGACCCAGTGTCCTCTCCAAACACTCCTCCCTTAACACCTGGGAGTCTAGTATATTATAATACCCCAGAGGAGAAAGGGACTCTTGCCCCAAAATGGGAAGGCCCCTATCCTGTCATTCTCTGTACCCCCACTGCCGCCAAACTCTCCTTACCAGACAACCATCTAACTCCCTGGATTCACATTTCTAGGTTGAAGCCATATCACCAGGAGGCCCCACCTGCTGACGACAGGACCAACCCAGAGGAACTCCAAGAATCACCTCCTGAACCTCCCATTAACTCCTGCTCTCCACACTCATCTCACCCATTTAAGTTGCGGCTCACACGGTGTTCCATGCAGCCCAATTCCTCTTAAAAAAGTCACAATGGGCTCTCTCAACACCCTAATCTTCTGTAACTGCTTGTTTTTTGTGCTCTGCTTATTCTCTGTGCTCTATCGGGACTGGTCTTTACCCTCCTCTCCTACCATGTATTTATTCACTCTTCAGGAACGATACTCAGAACATGGCATGTAGAAGGTCCGTGCAGTGGATGCAACTACTTGCTTCATCCACAACTGCACCTCTATTTCCCTAAAATTGTCACCTTCAAGGACCTTCGTCCCTGGTAGCTGGAACTGGCTTTTCATTTGCTTCCTTTTTGATCAAACAAAAGACTATTGTCATTGGTGGCCTGAGATATATAATGGGTGCCCCTATTGGTCATGCAGGTTCCATGATGAACATGGTAGCTATTCTTACCACTCACTTTGTTACCCTAAAGTGTGGACTTCTAGTTACCTAAAGTGGGATAAAGTCTCTTTATCTGATAACAATGGATGGTATACTTTAGATATACCTGACCCCAAGGCCAAACGTTGGGACTATGTTGAGTTTGCTGTCTATGCTCGGACAACCTCAGCCAGACCCACAGGGTGGATGACAGTTGGCCGCACCCTGATTATGCCACCTAAGGCAACCATCCAGGTAGTTGAACACATTAAGGAGTCAGAATCAAAACTTTTAGATCTTATCCATAGCTCATCCACAAAGGATTCAGACCCTTCAACCCCCTCAGGTCCCCCTGACACATTGCTCAATTTGTTACACCAATCTCTTCGATTATTAAACTCCACCCCTCTTTTTGTGCCTCCTTCTCAGTGCTTTCTCTGTGCTTCACTTAGTCCCATTAGCGGCAGGAAATATTTCAGCAAAAACCTACAATTTCTCTAAGAAAGGACAACCCCTACATGTGACACGTATCCCACTGTGGGAAAGTTATTTCACCAATACTTTATTTGCTTTCATCTGTTTCCACCTGCCAATAATGAATCCTTTACCCATTTGTTCCTTGAGCTTAAGCACCCAATCGAGCCCTGCATTTATGCAACCTGGACATTTCCTCTGGTGTAATGGGTCTTTAAGTACCTCAACGATCAATGTCTCTGGCACCTGTTTCTTGGTTACTGTAGTTCCTCAGCTGTCTTTGTATACTCCCACCGAATTCCGACAGTTGGCCCTACCTTCCTGAACCCGTAGGGCAGTCTTTCTGCCGGTACTGGTAGGCCTCACTTTAACAACCTCAGTGGCGGGTCTCGGATTCTCTGGTGGAGCTATAGGTCATGTTCTATGGGCATTCAAAGACCTGCAACAAAAACTGCAGGAAGCACTCGATACCACTGCTGAGTCTCTGGGCTCCTTGCAGCGCCAGGTTACTTCATTGGCACAAGTGGCTTTACAGAACCAAAGGGCAATTGATCTTCTCACTGCAGAAAAAGTGGGTACATGACTATTCCTCAGAGAGGAATGTTGCTCTTATGTTAATGAATCTGGGCTGATAGAAAAAAATGTTGTTAAATTGCAGAAATTATTGACCAAATTGCTCAAACCTAGCTCCTCCAATCCCATAACAGGGTTCTTCCAATCCTATCTTGCCATGTACTTACTACCTATCTTGGGGCCCCTTATTGGGATGCTCCCTTTTTTTGCTCTCTTGCCATGCATAATGAAGTTCCTTCAAACCCAACTGCAAAAAATTTCTAATCAAAATTTCAACCAGCTTTTGCTTAGGCACTACCATCCTCTGATGACCGATGAACCCCTAACATCTCCAAGAGAACAGTTCACTCAGTGATGAAGCTCACTACCAGGCACGATGGAATGCAATGTACATCAGACAGCGGGAGGCAACGAGCTTGGAGAACCTCTCAAGCTGCCATCCTGGATTCATGAGTCTTTATGACCTTCTAAGCTTCCTCATGGCCCTTGGCCTCTTCTATGTCAGTCCCCCAACATGGAACTTCTGCCAAAAATTGACCTTTGCTTTAAATTTTATCTTCATTCTGTTTTTATTCGCTCTGATCTTCTTCAAGTGCTGGTGACGCCATGACCAGGCAACGCTTCCAGTATTTCCTAGAGTCTCTGTTACAGGACCAGTAGCTGATACCAACAATCTCCTCCATCCAGGACTGGTTTCATGCCATCGACAACTTGTGGCATCAGGGAACTTTCATAGACTTTACCCCTACTGAAGTAGCTATCTATACCACTGGCTTTTATTTCTGGCTGCCATGATATCCCCAGACCTGGCCCCCGAGCATTTGTCCACTTCCCTTTCTAGGCCCCACAGCACCCCCACACAGCAGGCAGCAGCCAGAAATGACAAACAATGCCCCACTTTCTAAGAAAACAAAAAGGGAGGAATGTTAGGAAAAGTATAAATGGCAGCCATACCCCAGAGAAAAACCCCAACATGGCACCTAAGGACTTCTTCTTCGTACCTTCTTCTTTTCTGCAGTGGCG
Organism: Callospermophilus lateralis; assembly: GCF_048772815.1. Taxonomy (NCBI): domain Eukaryota; kingdom Metazoa; phylum Chordata; class Mammalia; order Rodentia; family Sciuridae; genus Callospermophilus; species Callospermophilus lateralis. The sequence goes on from NW_027514434.1 coordinate 900,915, forward strand.
TTAAAAGTCCCTGCCCTTGTTAACTCTGCAGCCAGCGCCAATTTCAAATCTCACTGGTGGGGAACCTTAGCCCCAATGAGAATTAATTCCTGGGCTCCAGAGCTGATATCTGAAAAAACTTATTCTCAGAACATGAGACCAAATCACAAACCCACAACCACACCCACAAAGGCACCTCCTTCCCCCAAGTAGGTCTGTGACTATTCGGAGTGTTCTCTGACTGCTGGGCCATACTATGTTCCTCCGAAATGGCCTGTCTTGTCTCAGATCTGGTCTCCTTGGTCAACTCTGTGAAGTTGACAGGAACCAGTGGTGAGCCACTACCTTCTTTCTCAGGAAAGGCCCCTCTTCAGAGCTCTTCTGGCATTTGGACATCTTCAAATCAGTAGGTACCAAGAAAGACTGACCCTCTCCTTGGTAAATCCAAACAAGTGAGACAACTGGGACTGGGACTGGGACTGGCTCGGGGTGCCTGGCTTCCTGGATCCCAAGTTCAGAGAGTTCCAACACCAAGGAAGTGAGGTGAGGTCACTTCCTTCAGGAACTGAATGAGGTCACTGCCTTGGCAACCACTTTGTTTTAGCAGTTGCTTCTTATGGTCCCTTTAGATGGAGGCTGCCCCTACTTCCTGTGACCCTTTCATAAGTTAGAATGGGATATAATCCATAGGCTCTCAGGAACAGCTCTCCAAAAGGCCTGGTTTGGTCCGTCTCCTCTACATTAAGAAGACAGAGGCTGATTCAGACACCAAACTTCATCCTACCAGGTTGTTTTCCATGGAAGATGACTTTTGCTCTCTCAGGTCCTTCATAGCTGCCTACATCTTCTCCAGGAATCATTTCTGCACATACCTTTGAGGTTCTCATCAGGTGGAAGATCCCATACATTCCTGTATTGTAAGACCAACACTGTCATTGCTTTTCTGTAAAGTTAGATTGAGGGAACAGTGTATGGTTAGTGTTAATAACATTTTCAATTTTGATTAGGAACCATTCTGCTCGATGAACAATGGTATTAGGAACCTGTGATATTTATAAGAATATAGAGGTAAAATATATGAACGAAAAGAGAAATCTAAGTAAGATTTGAAGCCCAGAAGGTCATTGGGTTCTTGATTGGGATACTTAGCATTGAATTACGTTCTGCACAGATGTCTCAGATAAATCGATATACAATGGCATAGGACCTTGTACCTTGGATGATTGAATGTAGAAGAGAACATCCAGTCAAAAAGGGATAGTCGATAGGATTAGGAAGACAGTAGGTAGGTTTAGGAAGAAGAGTGAATATAGGATTTGGACCAAAGTTTTTTAGCAATAGGGTTTCGGTTAGAGAGTGAATGTTAGTGATAGCACATGTGAAGATTCAGTCACAATGATGAACTGGGGAAAATATGTAGGAAAGCAGATATCAATAGACACATTACAAAATCATTCAAAGTGTAAAGTGAGTGACAGCTTTAGACGTATTCAAAGGGTTGAGTTTGAATATATAATCTTTGGAAGAAACAAATATGTAGTCACCAATAGGATTTTCATTTGAGATCATTAGGCAACCTGGACATGGATGTTTTTAGTAATCCAGGATCACTTTCCATTTAGGTATGGTACAATCATAAGTGAGAACTTTGCTCTTTCTGTTCAGAATATTACTGTGATAAAATGTATATGTAGATCAGGTTACATGTATTTGTTCCACCATTTCTGGGAGCAATATTTTGAAGACGTATAAATTAGTATTGGGGGTACAAAGAGGTGTACCCTGTGTCTATGAATATAGAGATAATACATGAATAGACCATACTGTGAATAAATAATATAACTGGTTCCACTTTAAATAATGGATTGAATTGATATCTGTAACTAAGTAAGAAATCTTATATTGATATACAATCATTCTTTCCAACCACTTATACATTTAAAGGTAATATTAGGGTTATGGTTTATCATGACGGGTGTTTTGCTTCAAATATGATAAAGGAAATCGAAAATAATGTGTTTGGAAAGAAGTCTCATGAAAAGAGCAGTCAAGAAACATGGAGGAATACATGGGTTCTGAAGCAGGAAGTGATTTGAAGTTAAACAAATGCGTATAAATTTGCTAAATTGTGGATGAAATATTTATATATCCTCTGATGTGCATAAACTGAAGAAATAGTAATGTTCCAGTGTTGAATAAAAATGAACGTCAAAATGCACATCATGTCCCATAGGAATCTAATCTACTTGCATTGATGTTAAACTCGTGTCAGTTACTGTAGAAATATTATGATTTGGCTTTTTTTTTTGGTGTTATAATACAATTTATTTTAGTACTAGCATGCCACAGAATGTAGAGGAAGGAACAATGGATTATTATTATCATTGTGATAATTTAAGGTTTTTATATCACATTAAGCTATAATATGGCATAATATATCTTATGAATTAGAGAAAATTTTTTTTAAAAAACCTATTATTTAAGGACCATATGCACTGACAATTTAAATGGCTTTCTCGTGATTTCAATTTCTATCAATTGTGTATTAATTGCCAAATATTTATTTTAGTACTTTTCATATTCATAATTGATATAAAGTCAATTGTTTAATTCTTCTTGTAAGTAGTTACTTATTACAGCAGGGACATTATTAATAATTCTAAATCTTTATAAGAAAAATGGTACAAAGTTATTTTCATGCAAAATTAAGAATAATTGCCTTCTCTGAATGTTTGATTGTTAATACATATAACAAAGAGCTTTTGATGAGTCTCTTCCGCAGTAAAACATAAAATGCAAAGATATAGTTGGGTATGTATGTCCAAATAAAGATAAGAAGAAATACACATTATTAGCTAGAAACAATTAAATAAAAGATGAAAAGAAAAATCCAATACATTGTACGAACTTGTCAGATGAGGTAGTATTCTGGAAGAATAGCCTAAGGCTAGACATGGTCCATGACAAAATATTAACTAAAAAAATGAAATATAAAAAATATAGGAAATGCTATGAATTTTTCATGAAGGTAGGTGAATTATCCTTTAATCTCATTTTATGTTTATTTTCAAAAGCCAAATTTCTGGTAAAATAAATTTGTGATAGTTACAACTACACAAAACAAAGTTTCTGCTTAGCAAATAAATGCATCTCAACCCTTTTTTAGCTGATTTCTTCCCACTCAATTTTAAACCTTTATTTATTTATTTATTTTTATTGGTTGTTCAAAACATTACAAAGCTCATGATATATCATCTTTGATACATTTTTCTCATTTGGTTTATGAACTCCCATTTTTTCCCCAAATAAGAATTGCAGAAACACATTGCTTACACATTCACATTTTTACATAATGGCATATTAGTGACTGTTGTATTCTTCTACCTTTCCTATCCCCTACTATCCCCCCTCCCCTGCCCTCCCATCTTCCCTCTCTACCTCATGTGCTGTTGTTTAATTCTCTCCATTATTTCCGCCCCATTTCCCCTCACAACCTATTATGTGTAATTTTGTGTATCATTGAGGGTATTCTACCATTTCCATATGCTTTCTCTTCTCTCTCCCTTTCTCTCCCCCCACACGTCTTTGTATAATGTTAATCTTTTCCTCATGCTCTTCCTCCCTTTCTGTTTTTAGTTGCTCTCTTTATATCAAAGAAGACATTTGGCATTTGTTTTTTTAAGGATTGGCTAGCTTTGCTTAGCATATTCTGCTCTAATGCCATACATTTCACTGCAAATTCTATGATTTTGTAATTTTTTAGTGCTGCGTAATACTCCATTGTGTGTAGATTCCACATTTTTTTTTAATCCATTCATCTATTGAAGGGCATCTAAGTTGGTTCCACAGTCTAGCTGTTGTGAATTGTCCCGCTATGATCATTGATGTGGCAGTATCCCAATAGTACGCTGTTTTAAGATCCTCAGGGAATAGTCCAAGAAGTGTGATAGCTTGGTCAAATGGTGGATCCATTCCCAGCTTTCCCAGGAATCTCCATACTGCTTTCCAAATTGGCTGCACCAATTTGCAGTCCCACCAGCAGTGTACAAGTGTCCCCTTTTCCCCACATCCTCGCCAACACTTACTGTTGTTTGACTTCCTAATGGCTGCCGATCTTACTGGAGTGAGATGGTATCCTAGGGTGGTTTTGATTTGCATTTCTCTGACTGCTAGAGATTGTGAGCATTTTTTCATGTACTTGTTGATTGATTGTATGTCCTCCTCTGTGAAGTGTCTGTTCAGGTCCTTGGCCCATTTGTTGATTGGGTTATTTGTTACCTTACTTTTTAATTTTTTGAGTTCTTTGTATATTTTGGATATTAGGGCTTTATCTGAAGTGAGAGGGGTAAAAATTTGTTCCCAGGAAGTAGGTTCTCTATTTACCTCTCTTATTGTTTCTCTTGCTGAGAAAAAAAAAAAAAAAAAAAAAAAAACTTTTAGTTTAAGTAAGTCCCATTAATTTATTCTTGTTATTAACTCTTGGGCTATGGGTGTCCTATTAAGGAATTTGGAGCCCGATCCCACAGTATGTAGATCGTAGCCAACTTTTTCTTGTATCAGATGCAGTGTCTCTGATTTGATATCTAGCTCCTTGATCCATCTTGAGTTAACTTCCTTGCTTGGCGAGAGAAAGGGATTCAGTGTCATTTTGTTGCATATCGATTTCCAATTTTTCTAGCACCATTTGTCCTTCGTATATTGCAGGTTTTTAGCCCCTTTTATCAAATATAAGAAAGTTGTAATTTTGTGGAATGGTTTCTGTGTCCTCTATTCTGTACCATTGGTCCACCTGCCTGTTTTGGTACCAGTACCATGCTGTTTTTGTTACTATTGCTTTGTAGTACAGTTTGAAGTCTGGTATCGCTATACCTCCAGATTCAAACATCCTGCTTAGTATTGCTGTTGCTATTCTGGGTCTTTTGTTTTTCCATATGAATTTCATGATTGCTTTATCTTTTCTACAAGAAATGTCGTTGGGATTTTGATTGGCATCAATTTAAACCTGTAGAGAATTTGGGTAATATCGCCATTTTGATGATGCTAGTTCTGCCTATCCATGAATTGGGTATATTTTTCCATATTCTAAGATCTTCTTCTATCTCTTTATGTTTCTGTAGTTTTCATTTATAAATCTTTCACCTCTTTTGTTAGGTTGATTCCCAACTATATAATTGTTTTTCCAATTATCTTATTTTCTTTGAGGATATTTTGAATGGAGTGGTTTTCCTCATTTCCATTTCAGAAGTTTTGCTGCTGATATACAGGAATGCCTTTGATTTATGCGTGTTGATTGTATATCTTGCCACTTTGCTGAATTTATTTATTAACTCTAGCAGTTCCTCTGTAGACCCTTTTGGGTCTGTTAAATATATTATCATGTCATCCGCAAATAGCGATAATTTAAGTTCTTCTTTTCCTAGTTTTATGCCTTTAATTTCTTTTGTCTGTCTAATTGCTATGCCTAGTATTTCAAGAACTGAATTAAATAGAAGTGGTGATAGAGGGCATCCCTCTTGTTCCAGATTTTAGAGGGAATGCCTTCAGCTTTTCTCAATTTAGGATGATGCCAGCCTGAGGTTTAGCATATATAGCTTTTACAATCTTGAGGTAAGTTCCTGTTATCCCTAGTTTTTCTAGTGTTTTCAACATAAAGGGATGCTGAACTTTGTCGAATGTTTTTTCTGAATCTATCGATACGATCATATGGTTGTTGTCTTTAAGTCTATTGATGTGGTGAATAGCATTTATTGATTTCCGTATAATGAACCAGCCTTGCATCCCAGGGATGAATCCTACATGATCATGGTGCATAATTTTTTTGATATGCTTTTGTATTCGATTCACCAAGATTTTATTGAGAATTTTTGCATCCAAGTTTATTAGAGATATTGGTCTGTAGTTTTCTTTCTTTGAAGCGTCTTTGTCTGGTTTTGGGATCAGGGTGATATTGGCCTCATAGAATGAATTTGGAAGAGTTCCTTATTTTTCTATTTCTTGAAATAGCTTGGAAAGTATTGGTATTAATTCCTTTTTGAAGGTTTTGTAGATCTCTGCTGTATACCCATTCGGTCCATGGCTTTTTTTGGTTGGTAGTATTTTGATGGCTTCTTCTATTTCTTCCTTTGTTATTGGTCTGTTTAAATTGTGTGTGTCTTCCTGACTCAATCTGGGCAGATCGCATGACTTAAGAATTTATTGATATCTTCACTATCATCTATTTTATTGGAACATAGGGTTTCCATATACTTTCTAATTATCTTCTTATTTCTGTAGTGTCTGTTGTGATATTGCCTTTTTCATCCCGTATGTTAGTAATTTGAGTTCTCTCTTTTCTTCTCTTCCTTAGCATGGCTAAGGGCCTGCTCTCTCTTTTCTTCTCTTCCTTAGCATGGCTAAGGGCCTGCAGATCTTATTTATTTTTTCAAAGAACCAACTTTTAGTTTTATCAATATTTTCAATTTTTTTTGTTTCAATTTCGTTGATTTCTGCTCTAATTTTAATTATTTCTTGTCTTCTACTACATTTGCTGTTGTTTTGCTCTTCCATTTCTAGGTTTTTGAGGCGTAGTGTGAGTTCATTTATTTGCTGATTTTTCTTTTTTTTTTGAGGAAAGAACTCCAAGAAATGAATTTCCCTCTTAAAACTGCTTTCATTGTGTCCCATAGATTCCAGTATGTTGTGTCTGTATTGTCATTTGTCTCTATGAATTTTTTTATCTCCTCCTTTATGTCTTCTGTAAACCATTGATCATTCAGTAGCATGTTGTTCATTTTCCATGTGATGTAGGATTTTTCCTTCCTTCTTTTATCATTGATTTCCAGATTCATTCCATTATGATCAGATATTCTGCATGGTATTATCTCCACGACTTTATATTTACTAAGAATTGCCCTATGGCATAATATATGGTCTATCTTTGAGTAGGATCCATGTGCTGCTGAGAAGAATGTGTATCCACTTTTTGATGGTTGATATATTCTATATATGTCGGTGAAGTCTAGGTTACTGATTTTGCTGTTGAATTCTATAGTTTCTTTATTCAGTTTTTGTCTAGAGGATCTGTCTAATGGCTAGAGCGGTGTGTTGAAGTCACCCATAATTATGGTGTTGTAGTTTATTTGACTCTTGAACTTGAGGCGAGTTTGTTTTATGAGTGTTGCAGCTCAATTGTTTGGTGCATACAAATTGATAATGGTTATGCATTGTTGGTGCAAGGTTCCTTTTAACAGTATATAGTGTCCTTCTTTATCCCTTTTGATTAACGTAGGTTTGAAGTTGATTTTATTCGATATGAGTATGGCCACTCCTGCTTGCTTCCGAGGGTCATGTGAGTGGTATGATTTTTCCCAAACTTTTAATTTCAGCCTCTGTATGTCTTTACCTATCATATGAGTCTCCTGAAGGCAGCATATTGTTGGATTTTTTTTTTTTTTTGATCAAGGTTACTAGCTTATGTCTCTTGATTGGTGAGTTTAGGCCATTAACATTTAAGGTTACAATTGAAATATGATTTCTACTTCCAGTCATGTTTGTTTGTTTGTTTATTTATTTATTTATTTATTTATTCATTTATTTATTTATTTTGGTTAGTTTTTACTTTTTGGTTATTTTCCTCTCCCTTTACTGAGATACCTCCTGCTGCTAGTTTCAGGCATTACTTTTCAAATCCTCTTCTTGTAGTATTTTGCTCAAAATGCTTTGCACTGCTGGTGTTCTGGCTGTGAATTCTTTTAGCTTTTGTTTATCGTGAAAGACTTAAATTTCATTGTCAAATCTGAAGCTTAATTTTGCTGGTTACAGTATTCTTGGTTGGAATCCATTATTTTTGAGCGTTTGAAATACTTTGTTCCAGGATCTTCTTGCTTTCAAAGTTTGTGATGAAAAAAATCAGTCGTTAACTTAATTGGTTTACCCCTGAATGTAACCTGCCTACTTTCTCTCGTAGCTTTTAATATTCTCTCTTTGTTCTGTATGTCCTTGTTCTGGCTATCTTCATAAATATTTGTCTTGGAGTTGGTCTATTATGGTTTTGAATGCTTGGGGTCCTGTAGGCTTCCAGGATTTGGCAATCCATTCCATCTTTCATCTCTGGGAAATTTTCTAGAATTATTTCATTTAATATGTTGTCCATTCCTTTGGTTTGAATCTCTATTCCTTTTTCTATCCCGATGACTCTCAAATTTGTTTTTTTTTATGACATCCCATATCTCTTGAATAGATTGCTCATTGGATTTAAGCATCTTTTCTGTGTTTACTCTATTCTTTTCAAGTTGATAAACTTTATCTTCATTATCTGACGTTGTAACTTCCACTTGATCTAGTCTATTTGTAATACTCTTCGTTTGAGTTTTTAATTTGGTTTATACTTTCCTGCATTTCTAGGATTACTGTTTGATATTTCTTTTTAATGTCTCTATCTCCTGGTAAAGCTCATTCTTTGCCATTTGAATTTGTTTGTTTATTTGATTTTCAAAATATACTTTTATTGCTTGGACTTGCTGCCTCATGTCTTCTCTAATATTCCTTTCCATCTGAGTTAGGTATGCCTTGAGTTTTTTCCCTATCCCTATTTCTGATGCTTCACGGTCCTCCTTTAGAATTTAGTTGTCCTGCATTTTTTGCACACCTTTTTTTCCCTTGTTTTTTCATGATGTTCACGTTACTTTTCAGCTCAATTTGATTGCTGTGTTTCTGCTTTCTTCAATAGATTTGTTTTGGTTTTATATATCTCTGTTGTCTCTCTTTTGTGTTTGTAGACTATGCCTGCAAAAGTGGATTCCACTTGGAAGGAATTCTGACAGCTGAGCTCCAGTGATGTCACCTGTCTGCTATGGCGGGCCCCAGGCTCCTTGCCGGGGTGTTTGAATCGGGGGGTGGGACTGGACTGTCTCTGGTTGGTTTCACCTCCCGGTCGCTGGCGGGTGGGCGGTCTCCAGCCATCCAGTCGTGCAATCAGCGAATGGGCTGTCACCGGCGGGCGGGTGATCTCTAGCTGCCCAATTGCGCAGGCAGCCAGCGGGTGATTGGTTGCTGGTGGGCAGGCGTTCTCCAGCCTCCTAGTCACGCGTGTCTGTCCTCTGGTCCCCTGGTTTCCTCTGCGAGTCCTGATTTCCCCTGCGACACCAGATTTCCCCTGAGTGATGCCTCTTGGCAGCTCAAACTGTACTCTTTGCCTGCCGTTCCTTGGTTGTGGAGGGTGTCTATTGGGAACACTGGCACTCTATTGTTTTGATTTTTTCCGCTTGCCCCACCCATTGCGCTGGCTAGAAAAATTTTGTTTTCACCGGTGATGGGAGGGGAAGTTGAAGGTCAGGTGCCACTAGTTTTCCCCCCGTCTTTATGAAGGCTTTCTCTGGTAATCCCTCCCCCGGAAAGCCTAAGAGAGAATTTTTGCGAATTACCTGCTGTATGGGAGATAAGCTGAGTAACACACACCTGTTTTGTTGTTGCAATCTGTCGGAGAGTGGTGGTGGATACTTCAGCTCTCCAAGATGGTGGCCGTTGGTTTCCTCGGTGGAGTTTCGGTTGTGGGGGATAGAACTGTAACACTTTCTTCCCCATCTGAAATCCCGAACTCAGCCCCAGGCTCACTGGTGGGTGAGCCAGCCGGATTCCACAGAATCCGCAGCAACGTTTCTCCCTGCATGCTGGTCGCTTCACGGTGGAGGCCCGCCGTCTGTAGCCACGGCATGGGCCGCACGGATCAGCCACCCCAGATCTTCGGTCGCATAGTTGGCTCTTGTTTGAGACTCAATTACAGGACCTCGGTGGTGGAAATCATTCTTCTAGGTTCCAGGCACACCCATTTTTCTGTAAGATCCTAACAAGATACTTTTTCGTCATTCTAACTCCTTATTCACATGTGAAGTTGCGCAGTACAAAGGGTGTGATGCACTCTATTCATGGCCATCTTGCAATGTCAAAATATTAGGATTTCTATGCACCATTTACTGAAGATAGTTTTCAGTACTAGTAAACCAAAATGTTATTTCAGGTGGATGAATATTTCTGAGAATAATCTTTTGAAAAGTAGATTATAAATCCACATACATGAATATGAATGAAATTTGGGAGTGCATAATAAGACACATATATTTCATATTTTGAAAAATCTGGAGGATATATATATATATATATATATATATATATATATATATATATATATAGACACACACAGAGAGACATTAAAAAGTAGCATTATATATGCCAATCGAAATTCATCATGAAATACATATCATCCACAGATTCAAAAATATTTATTTTACTGAACATGGATTTATGTATAATGCTATTTAAATAGGAGGATCACCCATAGGTTGAATTCTCAGTTCCAACAGCTTTTAGAAGGAGTGATATCTTCTCACAATTTCTATATGCCAAGTCAACCACCTCACCAAAAATATACGTGTGATACCAGGTATGAATAAATATGTGCATATAAAACTACATGTGCTAAATAGGCTACAGAGAAAGGGAGACAGGAATTCACATATTTGTTAACTTTAAAAAAACATGGAGAATTCTTTCAACCAAATAATTGACTAGATTCATAACTCCTACCCTATATAATGCAAAAGGCAAGTCCAACTATACACGATGCCTCCTCTGAACTGCTTGTATTTCAATTCTGTTTGGGTTATTATTCTAGTCAGAGTTTAGTAGCATAGGGGTTAGTGTGAGGGATTCACTATTTTGACTGGAAAATTATAAAATGAATCCAATGTGTATACAAATATGTGCTACAAAAAATTGTTCCCACTGTCATCCAGAACAATGGCTTGACATTACCTAGTCCCCAAGTAAGACAAAATTAGAGGAGAAGAGTTAGAAAATCTGTGAATACATTTTTGAAATAGAGTATGCTAAGGAGTTTCCAAAAGTAAGGGACAGGGTAAACACTCCACAAACTGGAGCTCTTCTGTCCTAAAGACTTCTTGTGGAACTGCCTCTGAGGTTGGGCACTTGAAACATATGTTGTTGTCAAGTGCTTTAGCTTCGTTTCTAGTGAGACCAATAAAGGTGGGTCTGCATCTATGTGATCTGGAGGACATGGTTTATTATTTTCCACTGAACATGAGCAGCAGTGCTGAATTTGCTGTTTGTAGCTAAACTGTGGCCCCTGGGGTCTAAGTGTCTCCCCGTGTGGACTGGGAAGCCATTTTGTGATCCTAAAGTTTTCATGGTGTTTCTTGCGGCTTCACTGGGAGTTTGGTATTTGCTTCACAAAATACAAAGAGGTTAACTGGGACACAGTGCTGGAGGGAGTTCTGTCACGTGTGGTGGGTCAGTTTCTGCAGGACAATGCACCAACCATGCTTCTATCCCACATAGCTTTCCCCATTGACCATAGCAACTTAATTCTGAAACATTCCCTGAAACTTCTCAATATTACAAGATGCCTTTACATAGAAGGGACTGCTTGCTGCACCATGTCAGTCACAAGACATTTGGAAGCTAATGGCAGATCCACATGGCCCCACCACAAATGTTTTATCACACACCTGCCCACTACTGCTCTAGGCCAAGTACTCAGCAGGCTCCAATTTATTGGCATCTCTGTTCTACACCATTTTCATGAAACTCAGTCAATCAAGGCACTGTCTGGTATACTCATGATCAGCAACAGGACATCCAAAGGTTCTCCAGTGCCACCTGGTCATGGGAATTTCAAAAATTTCTTGGTATTTATCTAGCCATTTTTGAAAGATGAAGTTGGAGGCACTGTACGTTTCAAATCAATCCAGAACCATTAAATTTTGAGGAAGCTCATGTCAATGAAAGCTATGGAGAATTCTCACAGGCAAGGCTTCCCAAAGATTGGCTAAATGGTCACGTGAATCCAGGCCCATTGAGGTCTACAATGTGAGGTCCATGTGTGTTTTGACTCTCAACTATGGCTGCCAAGTCTTTCAGAATAAAATCATGTGATATCTTGGCTGTGATTCCCAGTGCTTTGTGGAAATACAACCTGGGCATACATCTCAGTTTCCAAGGACGACTCTCATGCCTGAACTCATAACATCCCAACACAATTCATGGCAATACATCTCTGAGGTCAGTTCCAGAACTCAGTCTCTTAGGGGAATCACACCAGAGTTCATGTCAAGGTGGACCCAGTCATCTCTTCCAACCACCACACAAATGACCACAATTAAAAACAACACACTCCCACATGGCCCTCATGATCTTTCATATAAACACTCTTCATAACCTCTGGTTGAATGTTTCTATGAGGGGTGCAGACCAAGACAGTCTCCAAAATAATCTCCCTTGCCCCTAATGTGCCTAAAAACAGGGTGGCTTGGACACCCTTCCTGTGAACCTGGTGTGATCACATAGGCCTGCTGTTAATACTTCTCTGCTTCTCCAATTTGAGGACTACTGACTGTGGGGTTTAGATTCTTTGTCTGAATTGGAGACATGAGGAAACCCAAGCTCCTACGGGCTAGCCTCTGCAGGGCTTTGAAGAAATTATTTGACCCAATGCATTCCTATTCTAACTTGATGTAGGTCTAGAACCTCACAAAGGAAGGGGAGAGACTTCATCCAGAATGACTGCTCTTTTGGCTATTTTGGTTTTGTATGCACACATGGGATCGTTCTTTAGATCCATCAGGTGCTGAGAATCTAAGCCTAAGCCTCACACAGGGCCAAAAGGCTGATTCAGACACATCCTTTCCAAAGGAATTAAGCAAAAAGCCTCAGGTGATGCCCATTCATTTCCATGTGAAAACAGTTTTTTTTCAGGCTTCAAAAAGGGGTGGCCTGAGGCAAAGACCTTTCAGACATTCAGGGCAGCAGAACAATTGGTAATTAAAAGGCCCAAAGCAGGGTTTCTCCACTGAGACTCTCCTGATCACACTGATACCTGAGTTTTCTGAGATGCTCGCCATTCCCTTCAGCTATCCAGTACATGGCGATGTCACAGGGCTTGGAAGTGGTACATATATTGGACACAAAACCAAGAGGCTATTCTGGAGAGTGGCCAGAATTCAGGAAGAAAGCAGAAACTTTGAAAGATAGCAAGTGTTGCCCATCGATAAGGCAAGCTGAAATCCATTCATAAATTGGGCAGGATGAATGCTGGGAAGCTTTCAACAAGACAGGACATATCAATTGATGCATTCTCTTTTCTAATGTCTACAACCATGGACACCGTGGGATACACAGACATAGAAACACTCGCCTTGTCAAACGACTTACTCAAAACAGTCTACACCAAACCAAACATACCGACTTTCCTACCTATTCTGAGAACATGAGACAAATCCACAAACTCACACCCACACCCACAAAGGCACCTCCTTCCCCGAAGTAGGTCTGTGACTATCCAGAGTTTCTCTAAGTGTGGACCATATTTTATTCCCACAAAATGGCCTGTCCTGTCTCAGATCTGGTCTCTTTGGTCAACATTTTGAACTACTGAGGAGCCAGCGGTGATCCAATACCTGCTTTCTCAGTAAAGGTGACTTTTCAGAGCTTTCTGGCATTTGGCCATCCTCACATCAGTAGGTACCAAGAAAGACTAAATCTGTCCTTGGTAAATCCAAGCAAGTGAGACCCCTGGGAGTGGGACTGGGACTGGATTTTGGTGACTGGCTTCCTGGATCCCAAGTTCAGAGAGTTCTGTCACCAAGGTTGTGAGGTGAGGTCACTTCCTTCAGAAAGTGAATAAGGTCACTGCCTTGGCAACCATGTTGTCCTAACAGTTGCTTCAAAGAGTCCCATGAAATGGAGGCTGCCCCTACTTCCTGTGACACTTTCACAACTTAGAATGGTATATCAACCATAGGCACCCAGGAAGAGCTCTCAACACAGGCCTGGTTGGGTCCTTCTTCTCTAAATTAAGAAGACAGAGGCTGATTCAGACACATTCCTTCATCCTGACCAAGTTTTTTACAATGAAAGATGACTTTTGCTCTCTCAGTTCCTACATAGCTGCCTACAACTTCTGCAGGGATCATTTTTGCATGGACCTTTGAGTTTCTCAGTAGTTGGAAGGAATCCTACATTTTTGTATTGTAAGACCATCTCTGTCCCTGCTCTTCTGTAAAGTTAGATTGAGGCAACAGTGTATGGTTAGGGTTAATAACAGGTTTGATTTGGGTTAGGAATCATTCAGCTGGATGAATAATGGTATTGATGACCTGCGATAATTACAAGAATATATAGGTAAAATATAAGTATGAAAACAGAAATCTATGTAAGATTTAAAACCCAGAAGTGTATTAGGACCTTGATTGTGATACTTAGCTTTGATTTATTTTCTGCACAGATGTCTCAGGTACATCGATATACAATTGCATTGGACCTTGTGCCTTGGATGATTGATTGTCAAAGATAACTTCCAGTCAAAAAGTGATAGTCGGTAAGATTAAGAAGATAGTCGGTAGTTTAGAAAGGAGAGTGAGTATAGAATTTGCACCAAATGTTCTTTAGCTATAGCTTTTCGGGTATAGAGTAAATGTAAATGTCAGCACATGTGAAGAGTCAGCCACAATGATGAACTGGGAAAAATATGTAGGAAAATAGATATCAATAGATACATTAGGAAATCTGGCAAAGTATAGTCGTTAGTGAAAAGTTAGTAAAATAGGTAGTTTTCTCTTCATGTTTTTCTGTATACTTAACTTCCCTCCCTGCCCTCCCCAAGGAAAGTATATAAGCCCTGTTTAAGCTGTTCTCAGGACTCTCTGCTCTATTGAAGTGAGCTCTGAGCCCCAGCATGCTGGCCACCAATAAACCCTTTGCTTTTGCATGAGACAGTTTCTTAGAGGTCTCTTCGCCTGACACTCATCCGACCTTTACATATGGAGGTTCCACCGAGTTCTGGCAGCAGCGGACGAGAGACCCCAACTGGCTCCTCAAGGGATTTGTAAGGCGCCTCTTTCTGGTGTCAGGTTTCAGGTTAGAGCTTGGCAAAATGGCTGTCAATGAAGAGTGTGAGCTCTCTCTCACGGTGGCTGACAGATGTGTCACAGAGCCACAGGCCACCACCCTGAGGGACACCCCAGAGGACTCTGAAAATCAAGGAACAATAGTCTCCTCAACTCAGTGATATTTTGTTTCAGATTCGGTATTGCCAGCCCATCAGGTATTGCCGGCTACTCAGTCCTCGTCTCAGTGTTGGACGTCCATTTCCTGTCTTTATTGTCTTGTCTTGTCTGTGTCATGTGTCATTGCTTTTACTGTTTGTGCATTTTTCATTATGGAAAAGAGCACTTCAATGCCTCTGTCCCTGACCCTTGATCACTGGACCAAATTCGGCTTAAGGGCTCAGAATCTTTCTTTTTCAGTAAACCGCTGGACCTGGCAGACTCTCTGTGCCTCAGAGTGGCCCACCTTTGGATTCGGATGGCCCTTAGAAGGATTTTTCTACTTCTCACTAATTTAAAAAGTCAGAGATATTGTCTTTCAGAAAGGGCCACTTAGCCATCCAGATCAAAAGCCATATATCTTAACCCGGCATTACCTCTGCAAATCTCCTCCATGGGTGAAGCCTTTCTTTGCCCCTGCCCCCGCTCCTAATCCTTCCCCCACGATCTCTCAAACCCTCTGCTCCTCCTCCTCCTCCACCCTCTTTTCTGCCTAAGTCACAAGATTTAACTCTACTGCACTCTCATCCCTCTCCTTATCCCTTGCCCTGGTCTCCCAACCCCCAACACCCTCTAAGTGATTCCCCTGCTGCTGACTCAGCCTCTCCGCCATTGGAGGAAGCTAAGCCAGCCCAGCACCCTCCAGAAAACTCCCCCGCGGCAGACACAGCCCCTCCTCCCCTGGAGGAACCTGGCCCGGCTAAAGGAACTCACCATCAATGAAAGATTGAAAACCCTGGAACTCCCGTGATGCTCCCCCTCCGTCCCTATGTGCCAATGATTGATGATGGCCATGGGAAAAAATTGCAAGCCTACCAGTATTGGCCTTTCTCCTCTTCAGACCTATATAACTGGAAAAATAACAATCCCCCCTTTTAAGAGGACCCCACTCGTGTCTCAGGTGTGGTTGATTCATAGATGTTTTCACACCAGCCTACTTGGAATGACTGCCAACAACACCTAGGGACTCTCTTCATGACAGAGGAACAAAAGAGAATCCTCTTGGAAGCTAGAAAAAAATATCCTCGCACCAGATGGTTGACTGACACCACTTCCCAACATATTCAACCCGGCTTTCCCTAGAATCGACAAAACTGGGACCCCAACACCTTTGAAGGTAGGGAGCATCTGTCCACTTATTTCCGGGCTCTAATAGCGGGTATCTTAGTGGCTGCTAGGCGACCAACTAATTTGGCCAAGGTAATAGAGTTTATTCAAGGGCCTGATGTATCTCCCTCTATGTTTCTAGAGAGAATTATGGAGGCATATAGGAGATATACTCCTTTTGATACTCAGGCAGAGGCTCAAAAGGCATCTGTCATGATGGCCTTTATTGGGCAAGCTGCCATGGATATTTAAAGAAAGTTACAACACTTAGATGGATTACAAGATATGACTTTGAGAGATTTAGTCAGAGAAGCCAAAAACGTATACTATACGAGAGAAACTGAGGAAGATAAGGAAGCAAAGGGTGGATAAAAGAAACAAAAGACAGACTAAGGAATTGACTCAGGTCCTGGTCACAACAACAAATAGGCCAGAAATAAGAAACATGGAGACAGGAAGGGATACCTGGGCCCAAACTAGAGGCCACCCCTGGCCTCAGATCAATGTGCCTATTGTAAAGAAAAAGGACACTGGGCCAAAGAGAGCCCTAGAAAGAGACAGCCACGCCAGCCAGCCATCCTGACTCTGCAGGATGACTAAGAAAGTTGGGGATCAGATCCCCTCCCCGAGCTCAGGTTAACTTTTGAAGTGGAGGGCACCCCAGTAAACATTGAAGTGGATACAGGGGCAATATACTCAGCCATTAAGGCTCCATTTTGCCCTCTATCAAATAAAAGGTCTCTAATTCAAGGGGCTAATTGCAGTAAATATCGGGCTTGGACAACTAAGAGAACCTGGGACCAGGGGAAAGGAAAAATCCATCACTCCTTCCAAGTAATCCCAGAATGCCCGGCCCCATTGATGGGCAGAGTTCTGCTCACCAAGCTCCGGGCCAAAATAACTTTTAACCCTGAAGGCCCCCAAGTGGAATATATATATATACACAAAACACAAACACAGACAATGAAAAGTAGCAATATATATGCCAATCGAAATTCTTCATGAAATATATATCATCCACTGATGCAAAAATATTAATTTTACTTAGCATGGATTTATGTATAATGTTTTTTTTTACTAGGAGGCTCCCCCATAGGTTGAATTTTCAGTTCCAACAGCGTTTAGGAGAAGTGATCTCTTCTCACAATTTGAATCTGCTAAGTCAGCCACCTCACAAGAATATACGTGTGATACCACGTAGGATTCTATATGTGCATATAAAATACATGTGGCAAGTAGGCTACAGAGAAAGGGAGACAGGTATTCACATATTTTTTAACTTCAAAAACACATGGAGAACTATTTCATTTAAAAATTAGCTAGATTTATAACACCTACCCTAGATCATGCAAAAGGCAACTCCAACTATACACCATGCCTCCTCTGAACTGCTTGTATTTCTATTCTATTTGGGTTATTTTTCTCCATCATATTAGGATTAGTAGTCATATTCTAGTATGGTATGGGTTAGTGCCAGGTGTCCCGGCTGGCAGGACACATCAACGTGGGCATCGAACATAGTTGGGAAGGAATGAAGGGACAAAAGACAGGACAGATGACACCCAGACAGGAGTTCTGATCAAGCTGCAAACTTTTATTGTTCTCACAGGGTGTTTATATGCTGCTGATGGGAAAGCTCTCTTATCGGCAGTTGCTGGATGTCTTCACAGGGTTAGATAACCTCAGGATATTTCAGGAAGACAGATGGCGACAGGATGTCTCAGGGAGATAGATGGTTGTGGGATATCTCCCAGGCAGGATGTCTCCCAGGGGGCTGTTTCTTGTAAGTGTCAGGCTATTTTTTGAAGGAGAACTTCCTTTTAGCCCCTGACATCTCCCCCTTTCTTATATAAAATATTTGACCTACCTTACCGGCCATGTTTTTAGGGGGGGGGGGGTTAGAGGCTCTGTTTCTCTAGGAGGCCTTAGAATATCTCCTGATCCGAGCGAGCATCTTTACTAGCAGATTTCGTGGTGGCCTTGGCATGTTTTTGGAGGAGATGGCCTTGAAGCGGAAGCATGCCAACCGCCATGCACCAGAGCATGTCACTCACAGGTCTTGTGTTTGGGGATCCGTGGATCCATCCTTTTGCAATCCTTCCTGCACCCTCCGATATTGTGGCCTAACGTCCTCACTCCATGGGTGCGTCTTCCCCCAAGCCGAAGGGCCCATGTAGACGAACCCTTATGGCAAGGGCAGAAGATGGTTTGTCAGAGCTGTTACTTATAGTTTTATGTAAGAAAGAGAGATTTGTGGGGATGTAAACTTAAGAAATAAGCCTGTCAGAAGGGTAGAACATCCTTTTAAAAGTTGACAGCGTGGTCTTCCATCTCCAGATGATGATAGTGGATTTGTAGGGGCTTAGAGGCCATAATATTAATGTGTTCTTTAATAAATTGTACCACACTGTTTATAATGCAGGGTCCTATGGTCACCATTAAACGTAAACCCAACAAAGGGCCTAATAGGGGAAGAAGGTAGGGTAGAAATCCATTAAGCTTTGTCCAGAGGGGATTTTCAAATAGTTCCCTTCATCTCTTTTCTAGATCTTCTTGAAGCTGCTTAAATTTAGTGCATACTATGACTGATTTATTGGCATAAAAGCAGCATCATTCCCCTAAGGCCAATCAAATATCTCCCTGGTTAGCAGTCAGCAAATCTAAGCCTCGTCTGTTTTGAAGGAACACTTTTGCCAGGAAGTCTATTTGGTCCTACAAATCTTTAATGGTTTCTGATAGAGTTTGTACATCATTTTAAGTTGTTGAGACAGGCGATGGTAAGGGTGTATTGCCGTGCCTAAGCCAGTGTACCTGTGCCCACAGCAGCTGTTATTCCAAGGCTGGCAATAAGTGATAAGGCCTGTATCGCCCGCCTCTGTCTTTTGACTAAGGTGTCTAGGCTAGAGGTTCGTCTCCTGGGACAATAGTTATATCAGGGAGTAATAAGGCAAGAACACAGCCACTGTTCCAATTCGCTGGAAGCCTGGGGAAGGCCACATTTCCTCCACACATAACAACTGTGCCATTGGGGGGACAAAGAGATGGGATGGGTGAGGAATAATTTTGTTCTGTTGAGCAATTTCCAAAGGAAGTAAGTCGAACATCAGTATCATAGGTATTATTCTGCATCACGCCTAAAAGACATAATGTAAAAGTGCCTATAGGCTGTACTTTAAAGGGAAATCCGGGTTGGCATGTATTATCATTGTCCATAGTAGAATTAATAGGAACTGCCATAGGCATGCTTGCCCCTGTTGTCATGCAGAGCCAGCAATTACCAGCAAGGGTGGGGTTGGAATTATTAAGGAAGGAGAAGGTAGTTTGCAAAATATCTAATGTATTGGTATCTAAACCTGGGAACTGGGATTTCGGCTACATTAAGGGATGATATGTGAGCTCAGGGATTTGGGGTTTCAAAAGTTTGATTATCTGAGGATGCTTGACTGCATCAGTGGGTCCTCTACCATCAGAGACCCCTGTAGGGTCCTTAATGGGCCAGTAGGAAGTTTTTCCGACAGTGCCTTGGCACCCAGCTGACTGTAGCTTGGTGTATTTGCCTTCTCCTCCCTGGTCAAAGAGAACGGGGGTATAATGAATAGTGGTCCACCCTGCTTCATGAGTTTTAGTTAGGGAGGAACTTCCCAAAGACTCGGGAAATCGAGGAACAATAGTCTCTTCGACTCAGTAATATTTTGTATCTGATTCGGAATTGCCAGCCCATTGGGTTTTGCTGGCTACTCAGTCCTGGTCTCAGTTTTGGATGTCCATTGAATGTCTTTATTGTCTTGTCTTGTCTGTGTCGTGTGTCTTGCATTCACTCTTTGTGTATCTTTCATTATGGGACACAGCACTTCAATGCCCCTGTCCCTGACCCTTGATCACTGGACCAAAGTCCGCTTAAGGGCTCAGAATCTTTCTTTTTTAGTTAAACGCTGGACCTTTCAGAATCTCTGTGCCTCAGAATGGCCCACCTTTGAATTTGGATGGCCCCTAGAAGGATCTTTCTACTTCCCACTAATTTAAGAAGTCAGAGATATTGTCTTTCACCCGGGCACACATAGCCATCCGGATCAACAGCCATATATCTTAACTTTGCTGGACCTCTGCAAATCTCCTCCACAATGGGTGAAGCCTTTCTTTGTCCCTTCCCCTGCTCCTACTTCTTCCCCCATGATCTCTCAAACCCTCTGCTCCTCCTCCTCCTCCACCCTTTGTAATCCCTGAGTCAAAAGATTTGACTCTTCTGGACTCTCTTCCCCCTTATTATACCCTGCCTTCGTCCCACAACCACCAACACCCTCTAAGTGATTCCCCTGCAGCTGACTCAGCCTCTCTACCACTGGAGGAATATAAGCTGGCCCAGCGCCCTCCAGATAACTCCCCCGCAGCACACACAGCCCCTCCTCCGCAGGAGGAAGCTAGCCCAGCTAAGGAAACTTGATGGTGGTGAATGATTGAAAACCCTGGAACTCCTGTGATGCTCCCACTATGTCTCTACAGACCATTGATTGACGAAGGCCATGGGGGGAAAATGCAAGCCTACAAATATTGGCCTTTCTCCTCTTCCGACCTATATAACTGGAAATATAACAATCCCCCTTTTTCCGAGGACCCCACAGGGCTCACAGGTCTGGTTGAGTCATTGATATTTTCACATTTGCCTACTTGGGATGACTGTCAACAATTCCTAGGGACTCTCTTCACGACAGAGGAACAAAAGAGAATCTTCCTGGAAGCTATAAAAAAATGT
The DNA here is from genome assembly GCF_048772815.1 of Callospermophilus lateralis. Classification (NCBI taxonomy): domain Eukaryota; kingdom Metazoa; phylum Chordata; class Mammalia; order Rodentia; family Sciuridae; genus Callospermophilus; species Callospermophilus lateralis. The sequence continues at coordinate 921,846 of NW_027514434.1, forward strand.
CCTCCGACCAGATTGGAGAGTGATACATCTTCCCAACTTAATCAAAGCTGGTTTTCCTTTGAAACAACCCAACTGGGACACCAACACCATTGAAGTTAGAAAGCATCTGTCCACTTATCGCCAGGTTCTAATAGTGGGCATCCAAGTGGCCACTAGGCGACCAACTAATTTGGCCAAGGTAATAGAGATTATTCAAAGGCCTGATGAATCTCCCTCTATGTTTCTAGAGAGAATTATGGAGGCAAGTAGGAGATATACTCCTTTCGATCCTCAGGCAGAGGATCAAAAGGCATCTGTCATGATGGCCTTTATTGGGCAAGCTGCCCTGGATATTAAAAGAAAGTTACAATGCTTAGATGGATTACAAGATATGACTTTGAGAGATTTAGTCAGAGAAGCCAAGAAAATATACCTTAAGAGAGAAACTGAGGAAGAGAATGAAGCAAAGTGAGGATAAAAGAAACAAAAGACAGAATAAGGCGTTGACTAAGGTCCTGGTCACAACAACAAAAGGGCCAGAAATTAAGAAACAGGGAGACAGGAAGGGATACCTGGGCCCACGCCAGAGGCCACTCCTTGCCTCAGATCACTGTGCCTACTGTAAAAAAAAAGGACACTGGGCCAAAGAGTTCCCTAGAAAGAGACAGCCACTCCT